>NW_026136705.1:30820784-30828029 GCF_905237075.1 Dicentrarchus labrax | reverse complement strand
GTGAAGCTTTGGTGACCCCTAGTGGGGGCCGGGAACCCTAGGTTGGGAGTGTTAAAGAAGAAAAAATCTGGTACTATACACACATATTGTATTCATTTCAAGTCACAAGTCAAATATAAAGTACCATAAGATGGTCAAATTTCAGTGCTGCCAGAAACAGATGAATGACTTCACTTAAATTAAAATGAATAATGTCCAATATGAACTCTAATAAGTTTCTAATAGTTTTTTAACTTTTCATTGTTTAATTTGATTTGACAGATTAAAAGAGTGAAGATTAATAGAGGACTCCAGTGATGTTACTGCGGCATCAAAACCTTTTATTTTCTAGAGAGTACTTGTTTCTAATTTATAAAAGTCTTTTTTAAGTGTCAGTCAGAGCTGACAGAAGCATTAATGTAGAGAGAGACACAGTCATGCTCAGCACTTTAGTTGTCACATGATGGATTTCTGTTTGATGTTTCCACTTTGGAAACACACTAATGAATCCTCTGTCTGCATTAAACTCCATTGTAAACTACTGTCTTTTTTAGATTAAAGATTAAAGAGGACTCCAGTGATGTTACTGCGGCATCAAAACCTTTTTATTTTCTAGAGAGTACTTGTTTCTAATTTGTAAAAGTTTTTTTTCTTTTAGTGTCAGTTTTTTTTAATCCAGACATAAACTTCTGCTGAGGCTCATGTCCCACCAGCCTGAAAGAGCATGACACCACTGGCCATAATGCACAGCTTTACCAGGGGGTAAATGTCCATAGTCCTTAGGCCTAAAATGTCAAGTCTGATGTTTCACTTTACAATAAAGTCCCCAGTTCTTCCACACTGATGCCCTGATGCCATTCTCTACTGCTCAACACCGGAGCCCCTCAGGGTTTTGTGCTCAGCCTCCTCCCTGTTCATGCTGCATCCACCGACATGGAGACAACTCTGTTGTGAAATTTGTAGATTATACCACCATTATTGTAGTGCAGAGAAAACAGTCTACTGCTCAATGTCAGCAACACCAAGGAGGCACAGAGGAGCGATAGACAGTATTCTGGGATGTACACGGCCCAGAACAGGAGGACACTGCAGCGGTTGATTAAAACCACCCAGAAGATCATTGGTACTCAGCTGCCCAGCATCAGTGATACTGCTGAGGTGAGATGCCTGCACAGAGTCCAAAGGATACTAAAAGACAGCACCCACCCCAGACACACCCGGCTGCCATCTGGGAAGAGGTACAGAAGCTTCTGCTGCTGGACCACCAGACTGCAGAGCAGCTTCTTCCCTGATTCAGTGAGGCTGTTGAATTCTTCCACAATTCATCATACAAATGAATAATCATTTTTATTTTAATACTTTTTTTAAGAATTTATAACTGATTTTTGTTGTTGTTGTTGTTGGAAGTAGCATACAGGGACGATGGTTGAAGGGGAAACTAGAATTTGTTGAGGGAGGCTGTGTCTTTGAGAGTGATAAAAAGAGAGGCTGTATTTTCACCAGTTTGTCACAAATAGATTGTTTTAAGATCATTAGTAATGGATGCTCTTGCTCCAATACATATCACTCGTTCTTAGTGAAGTCAGAACTAGTGAGAGGTGGATGAAGCCGTCTGGAGCTTTGGGGCTTCAAATGCAGCAGCACAGTGACATCTGGTGGCAACAGCAGCCCTTCACGACTGGAGCCAAAGCACCACAACACCTCTCTGATTTTAATGCTTTTAGTCTCATAGGTGTGCAATAAAAGTCCAAGAAGCCTGTGTGTTATCATTACATCTGTAATACTGTTTACTGACATAAAATATGAATGTACTTTACTAATGTAGTTTAGGTTCAATATGAGGAACTCATGATTAGTAAAACAAAAATGTCCCTTAATTATCTTAACAAACAAACAAACAAACAACCAGTACAGTAAAATAAGTCTAAATTGTACATATATATAAAACACGTATATGTTTCTTTTAGGCCACGCCTACCGTAATAAACACTCTGACAGCAGCTCCCTTTATCACGGTTCAGCACTCTGTGGCTCACATTACAGTAGAAACCACAGCAGACCCAGCTCGCTCTTTACCCACAAGTCTTAACCAAAAACACAATGAAAAACGTCTTTTTGTTGATTCTCTTGTGTCACGTTTCATCAGCAGGTAAGATCACATTTAACAGATTTATTTTTATTGCATTTTGCTAAAGACAAACAAGAATTTAGTTTCACTTTCACTTCAACTTGATGAGACTATATGTTGGGAATGTGAATCATTCTGAATAGCCTACATCATATTTAAATTATGTGTGTATGTATAAATGTATTAAACCTTGTTTTTCCTGCAGTGAAACACTCCCTGAAGCTTTTCTACACTGGATCTTCCGGAGTCCCAGACTTCCCAGAGTTTGTGGCTGCTGGAGTGGTTGATGATATTCTGATGGGTTACTGCGACAACAACAAAAAGATAGTAGAACCAAAACAGGACTGGTTGAAAAAAGTATTTGAAGATGATCCTCAGCAGTTCGAGTTTTACACTAGACAGTGTTCGGAGTATCTGCCAAACTTCTTCAAAGCCACAATTCATAATTTGAAGCAGCGCTTCAACCAAAGTGGAGGTACAGTATGTAGCCCACTATGTTATATTTCACTGTTTACTGTTAAACTGTTCTGCATCTTAGTTGTAAAGTAAATAGACCGCCATCACATTGCTTTGAAAACCTGGAACCACTAGCTGCCAGTCAGCATGTAATCCATAACTCAGGAACTGGTTAGACTTGTTTGCTCTGTCCAACACAAACTACTCATCATACTGAGAAATTCAAAACATCCATCTATAGTCAAAATATCCTCACAATTACAAACACACACAGGAAAAGTACAGCCTTCATTTTCTTCATTGATTTCTTTAAATAATTTAACTGAAGGGGCTTAACATCCATCTGTACAGGTTTCAGTCCAAGAATCACACCTTCACACTCGAGTTTTGTGTTGTAATAATAACATACTAACTACGTAAGATTCTGATATTGTATCTGGAACATTCAACTTTATCCACCTCTCTAGACTAATGAAAGTTGTCATCACACATATAATAACTTTAATAGTACAAAGTCTGACTAATATAAACAAAATCTTTACACTAAATTAGAAAATGCAAAGTTTTTATAATGTTTGTTGAACATTAGCCAGTCCGGTGTTTCTCATCAAACACTAAAGTTTTGCAGTCAGTAGAAAGCAACCGTCATACCTGGCTCTAAAAGGCCTTTTACTACTAGATGACACAACAAGGGTTGCAATAAGCCCAGAGCTTTCAGGCTCCCTGAAGTTTGGCAGCTTCCCACCTTTCCCAGTTAGTAATAGAAGTTACACAATAACTATGTTTCAATGAGTTCCTGGTCAGTCTTGTGTGGTCACTCAACTGCATCCAATGCTGCAGGTGTTTTAGCAGGTGACATTTTTATTTTAATTTTGTGCCTTTATTAGAAAGCAGCAGTTAAGGGAATAAGGAAAATGAGGGGAGACAGACACAACAAAAGTCTTCAGCTGGCCCGACCAGGGATGTTGTAGTTCATGGTCGACAAAAGAAAAGAATGTGTAAATTTAGTATAGGGTTAGTTCAGGCAGGCCACAAAGTCAGGCTCAGCTCTCAATTCCAGCTATATCAGATGATCACAGCTGAAAATAAACACACATCAGCTGATGGCTCAGTTGATTCCCTCAAGCATCCAATAGGGAAATATCATTCATAGCACCTATAGCACTTATTTGAGCTGCTTTAGCCTGCCTATCTTTGCTGCTTTCTCTATAAGCCTTCTTGCAACCCACCTCCACCCCAGCTCCTCCTTTTTATGTTGTATCTAATTAATCAATGTCATTTTCTGATTGCCACTGATGCTTGCTCTGTTCTGTACCCTGGGGGGTCTCTGCTGCTGCTCTCCTTGTCTTAAACTTTTCCATGTATGTACATGGAAGGGCAGGGAGGTGTGCTCTCCCTTAAGGTTTTCCATGTAGGCACGTGGAAAGGCAAGGAGGTCCCAGAACATTCTGGTTTGGAATAAAAGATATTTTGACGAAAGTGGTCCTGACTGAAATACGGTTTCATCACTCATATAAAGAAAAAGTACACTTATCTGCTCTTGAATCATGAACACACCACGAGATGAAGATGAAAATAGAAGTGCGTTACACACTGCCCAATATCTGTGAGATCATCTTCATCTGTACATCGTTGTTAATTATAGTCTCTGTCTCTGTCTCTGTCTCAGGTGTCCATGTTTTACAGAGGATGAGTGGCTCTGAGTGGGATGATGAGACTGGAGAGGTTAATGGTTTTTTGCAATATGGTTATGACGGAGAAGACTTCCTATATTTTGACCTGAAGACATTGACATGGATTGCTCCGAAACCTCAGGCTGTCATCACCAAAATGAGATGGAATTCTGACAAAGCTAGAATAAAATACAATGAGAACTACTTCACTGAGATTTTCCCTGAGTGGTTGAAGAAGTATTTGGACTATGGCAAGAACTCTCTGCAGAGAAAAGGTGAAATCACATGACCTGATTTAGTTTAATGAACTCAACAATGTTCCTATAATCTGCTCAGACTGAACTGCCATTGCATTATTATTATTACTCCAATCAGTGTGACATTACCTTATGGCAGTTGTCTGTGCAGTAAGATTTGATTTAGTCCTAACCAGTCAGTAGAGACATTTTTGGGTGCTCTGAGGTTACTTTCAATCACAGCTGATTCTGTGACAGTCAGTGTTTTAGTATGACTTAAATCAGTTTACAGTGTTTCAGTGTTTCAAAATAGAAATAGTTCCACTGAATATTGACACTGTGTTCGAGTACTTTGCTGTGAACCACAAAGGCAGATCCTTCTTCTCTGACTGAGTGAGTTTCTTCAGTGGTTCTCTCAGTTGTCTATATAGAGACAATGTGATGGTTGTTATGAGGGGCTGTCATGTCTCTCTCTCTCTCTCTCTCTCTCTCTCTCTCTCTCTCTCTCTCTCTCTCTCTCTCTCTCTATCTCCAGACCTTCCCTCAGTGTCTCTCCTCCAGAAGACCCCCCTTCTCTCCAGTCAGCTGCCACGCTACAGGTTTCTACCCTGACAGTGCCTTGATGTTCTGGAGGAAAGATGGAGAGGAGATTCATGAGGATGTGGACCACGGAGAGATCCTCCCCCAACCACGATGGATCCTTCCAGATGAGTGTTGACCTGAACCTTTCATCAGTCACACCTGAAGACTGGAGGAAGTACGACTGTGTGTTTCAGCTCCCTGGTGTGAAGAACGACGTCGTCACCAAACTGGACCAAGCAGAGATCAGAACCAACTGGGGTAAGACTGACATTAGAGTGTGTGTTGAATGGGACTGCATGTCTGTTGGTTGTTTGTGTTTGTATCCATCTACAGCTAACCTCGCATTCTAGTGGACCTCAGCCTCATTTCTTTTGTACACATGTATGACTGTGTGCTCAAGGACCTCTCGTGGTTGTGGTGACTCACAATAATGGTGGGTGATATAGCCAAAATCCTCTATCACAGTATATGGAATTATAACGTTCTATCACAATACAGTAACTGAAAATGTTGACAAACAGCACTGAAAATGTCCTTTATTGAAAAGGATAAAAAGGCCAGAAGAATCAGGGTTAGTGTTGTGCAGCATTAGGGCACTGGGACTTTTTTCTGTACAATTCAGGCACTGCTAAATTCTGAACCAATTTACAGAAAATCCGTTTTTTTAGAAACATTAGAAATTGTTTATTGGTTACTTATCAAGTTTATACAGTTAGGTGAATCCAGGACGATCAATAACAATATCAATACACTAGTCTATGCATCTTATACTATACTAGTAGTCCACAGGAACAAACCCATACGTACGCATTAATAAACTGTTGAATGGATGGATGTACTTATGTCCTTTATCTGTACTGGTCTTGTTTTTATTTTGTTGCTTTCTTGATCAACAGAGAAGTCCAGTGACATGACCGTGCCCATCACTGCTGCAGCAGTTGTTCTTGTACTCATCCTCATCACTGCAGTTGGACTCATGGCTTACAAAAGAAGAAAGGTGAGAGAGAAAATGGAAAGATTTCAGTTCAGTATATTTTAGTCTTTGAGTTGATGCTTTTATCCAGGTTGCACAACAGAAACAAGCATCAGTTCCCTGCACCACAGAATTTAAAGCAACCAACAGTAAGCAGTGTCAGGCTCAGAGCCTGTGAGTCATGATAATTTGACCTTACCAAGATGATGTGGGAGAGAAGTGATGAGTAGTAGAGTAGAAGA
Organism: Dicentrarchus labrax; assembly: GCF_905237075.1. Classification (NCBI taxonomy): domain Eukaryota; kingdom Metazoa; phylum Chordata; class Actinopteri; family Moronidae; genus Dicentrarchus; species Dicentrarchus labrax. The sequence goes on along the minus strand of NW_026136705.1, from coordinate 30,821,760 downwards.
GAAGATCATATTCACTGGGGATAAGGTGAAGAAATGATTTGTCTTTTGTTTTGATTTCAGCCAAATGCCCTCCATCTCGTAAGTAAAACCTGCTTTTATTTTTTTTCAACTGATCTGACACACACTTTATGCTGTAGATTAAACAGGGTTTCACATTATTGTGCAGATGAACTTTTAAAGACTGTTTCCTGTATTTACTGTTTATAAAAGTTGAGTGCAGGATGAGAGGACTTTCACTGTTTGACACTGTTTGTTTCTGACCTTACAGCTCCTGACGACGGATCGGAGCTCTCTGAGAAACTGAATCCAGAGACCTGATTGTGAAACGCATTTAATGAAGTTCCTTCATATAACACGTGTCACTTTATTTAGCTTTACAGAACTTAGACCGACTAAAACATGCCTTCTTGTCACAAAGGGATATAGTAGTTTATGGTTTTTATATGTAAATGGTAATGTAATCTTTTATTTCAAATTATTATAATTATTTTTCTAAATCTATTATAAAAACAATTTCTTCAATCAATTCTATTTCTTTTACCCTTCATTTTACATTGATGCAATAATGTTTTAGATACCTTAAATTACTGTTTTTGATCATGTTAGAATAGTATTTTATGGTTTTGGAATAACCACAAGAACTCTAGGTTTCTGTAAACACTGTATACAATTCTCAAAATCACCTCTTGTTGAAAATATGATCTTTTATAGGTTATAGATTTGGTGCAACAGGTCAGAGGAAAACTTTCTCATACCACAGGTTTTTCAAACAAGTAGCTTTTAGTAAGACTAGTGTAAATAGATAGACAGTGATGGTGGTTGGACTGCTGAGCGGGCCATTGCATTCACATGAAGTTGCAGTTTAGCCTGAGCAGACACAATGTAGATATAAAGCCATGTCATACAGCAAAGTATCTGCTGTTTGCTTGAGTGAATGAAGGATTTAAAGGCAGCTTAGGTTAGGTCGGGTTAGAGA
>NW_026136705.1:30631036-30820684 GCF_905237075.1 Dicentrarchus labrax | reverse complement strand
AGGAGGAGTCAATGCAAAACTCAGATGTCTTCCACCTCTACTTATCTGACTGCAGAGAGGATGACAGAGAACAGTGGACACACAGTTTAACATGATGGACTATAGGACAGGACTGCTGCTGTTAACTATCTGCTGGGCAGGTAGACATCTTCACTGATCTTTAGTTGACATATTTTCATTTTGTGCTGCCAATGTAACACATGACATGAACAGCTTTCTTTGTTTGACAGGTGTTGATGGTCAGACTCTGACAGAATCTGAAACAGTGGTTAAAAGGCCTGGAGAATCTCACAGATTGACCTGTACAGCCTCTGGATTTAACTTTGCTGGCTACTGGATGGCCTGGATCAGACAGGCTCCTGGAAAAGGACTAGAGTGGATTGCTTATATCAGCAGTGGTAGTGGTAGCAGCAAATACTACTCTCAGTCAGTTCAAGGCCGGTTTACCATCTCCAGAGACAACAGCAGACAGCAGCTGTATCTGCAGATGAACAGTCTGAAGACTGAAGATTCTGCTGTTTATTATTGTGCTCGAGACTCACAGTGACACAGGAAGGAGCAACGCTGTACAAAAACCTCCAGTACTTATCTTTATTGGGCTTTTTTCTTTTGTTGTTGTTGTTTTGAAAACTGAAAGATTATTATTAACCACCAACATAAATCATTAAAAAAATAAAATGTTTTAATGATCAGTTCCTCACAAACCATCCAAGTGCAGCACAACAATCAGTTGAAATCATTCAATCAAAAAATGTACCAAATAAATATTACATGTACACATTTCAGGCATATTAACCCTCATCCGAACATATCAGGAGTACTGACTGGGGTCTCTTTGGAGCCAAGAATAGACTACTGCAAGAGACAGCCAGAAAAATTTTAACTTTCTTTTGGAAACATTAGTTATGCAGTTAATGTCATCTGAAAAGAAACAGATAATTATTATTTTGGGAAAGCTACAGTTAACTGGCATATTGGGTATTACTAAAGTGATACTTTAAATCAGAACCCATGGCACAAATTAAGTTAAAAATAACATAAAATAACATAAATATATACAATGAATAATATGAAGTCAATAAATAAAAATTGATTAATAAAATCATGAAAAATTGGAATGATAGAATAAAGCCCCTTTGAGATATGACAACAATTTTACCTCTTGGATCAGTGGGATTTAAGGTTAAAGTTTATATTATTTGGTTAAGTCACAATTATGAGAGTGAAAACTAATGTTGCAGTTCCCGTTATAAAAACACTAGATGGCAGTCAGTGTCAAGTTTCTCTCTCCTCTGTCACTATAAGGAGACTCTCATATCTGCTTATCTCACTGATCTCAACTGACTGACACTCAAAAGCTGGACTGAACTAGAGTTTTATACTCACACCCTTTGATAAACAGCTGGAAGACTGAAAGAGCGACTGTTTATTCATTCATGCGTGAAATGATATTCTTATATCATGACACAAATGACATCATAAACGACCAATGTGTGGGATTAAGTGGCATCTCAGGTAAGAAAAACACAACAATTCTTATTTTCAGGTGATTATACATAAATAAAAACACACCTATGGATATTATATTCCATTTCTGCCAATAGATCCTTCTAAATGTTAAACACTGGACCTTTGAAAAAGTTTTAATATTAATGAAGATTTATAATCAGTAGCAATATTTGATTATTTGTATATTGCATTGGACAGAGGCATTCATACATTTATTCAAATGTTACAAAAAGACTTACAGTAAAACAAGGATAATGATAACATTAGGTTAAATAATAGAAGGAAATATACTTAATACTTAATATTAAAAAAACACGCTCAGTCAGGAGAAAGCCAAAATATCAAAATAAGTTTTTAGGAGACAGTTCACGCTGAGGTGAAGACACTGAGAAAAGGAGAAAGACTGAACATCTTTATTTTTGGTGTTTCTGTTTCTCTCTCTGATTCCAGCACTCCTCCTTCTCTCACAGATTTAGTCTTTATGTATCAACACTGTAACTCCAAAATGTCTGACTGTTAAAATGCAAATTCACACACTGATACACAATCCCCACCCATTCTGCCTGCACAATATATATCCTTCATAATAACCTTTGCAGTTGCAGACTCAGCCAAGTTCCCACCATGACAGCTGTACAAAGTCTCTTCCTCTTGGCTCTCATTTCAGGTGAGTGAAGTCGGTGTCCAGCGGAGGAGGAGAAAATGAGCTTTGGATGTCTGCTGGCTCCCCGTCATCTAAACTCTGTGTCTCTTTCAGCTGCTCAGGGTCAGTCCCTCACCTCCTCAGAGCCAGTGGTCAGCAGAGCTGGAGAACCAGTCACTTTGTCCTGTAAAGTGGAAGGACTCACTCTGGCTTGGCTGCACTGGATTCGTCAGAAACCAGGGAAAGGACTGGAATGGATCGGACGCATTGATGGCGGAACTGGCACAATATTTGCCCAAAGTCTCCAAGGCCAGTTTTCCATCACCAAAGACACCTCCAAAAACCTTGTGTCCTTAGAGGTGAGGAGTCTGAAACAAGAAGACTCTGCAGTTTATTATTGTGCACGAGAGCCACAGTGACACACCAGACTGCAACGCTGCACAAACACTGAACAACACTGATCCCTGTGTGAGAAGCATTGAAACATGTCAGCCCTTTGAAAACAAACTAATTCCCCACCAAATGATGGCCAATTATCAATAAAACACATTCCATCAATAAAAATGTATTTGTCAGTGTGTTGGGACAGTTTATCACGACTCACAGCAACACCTTCATCAATAAGAAGAAAACCTTCCTGTAATTACAACATCATTTTAACTACAATGGCGGCTGCCTTAAAAAGCTCTGTATCATACATCACATCATATCATCGTATCAGCTGTCATGTCTCATGTCTTAATACCTTCATCTGATTTAAATATAGCTCAAAATATTATTCAATATGCAAATAAAGCTTACTTATAAGGAAGTGAAGTGTGTGTGTGTGTGTCAGTGAGAGGACAGAAGAGCTCACATCAGTTCAGCTTCAACATCAACATGTTCTCTGTAGCTCTGATACTGCTGCTGGCAGCTGGATCCTGTGAGGAGCTTTCAGAGGATTCACACCAGGAGGAGACTTTTATCAAAACAATGCTCTGAAGAACAAGTTCCTTTACCACACTCACACTTCTAATAGCTCGATGACATTAAAAGGACAGAATGTGCAGCCTGAGGACACAGCTGTGTATTACTGTGTACGTCTGCCCACAGTGATACAAACCACCAACAGACCTGCACAAATACCCAGCAACCATGTGACTCAACTACACACACTCATTGTTAAAGTACATTTAAATAAATCAGTTATTCAGTCGAGTATTTGTGGCCAGTTACTCTCTGAGAAAGAAGTTGTTGAGTTTTTAAATTGATTTAATCATTCTGTTGATTACAGCCATGACTTTCGGAAGCAATGTGTTCCTAATGACTTTATATCATTGTTTTATGTCTGTTTTAATTTGTGCTTTTTTTTTAATACTGGGATACTTTTCCACACTATAAAGGGGGCTAAGGGACAAGACATTTTCCCTCAACACAAGGATATGATGTCTTGCATTATTTCTTGAATCATACAAAGGATTATGCAATAGCATTTGCCAAAACCAAAATTAACTATATGTGTCAATTCACATCACATAATTTACATAAATTAAACATGCTAGCCAAACATCAAAACAGCTGACTTGGAGGGTTGACTCTTGGACATTAATTCCCCAGTTTCATATATCCAGTCTAGCTTTCTCCTCCCCTGTGAGGAGGAGTCAATGCAAAACTCAGATGTCTTCCACCTCTACTTATCTGACTGCAGAGATGATGACAGAGAACAGTGGACACACAGTTTAACATGATGGACTATAGGACAGGACTGCTGCTGTTAACTATCTGCTGGGCAGGTGAACAACTTCACTGATGTTGATTTGACATATTTTCATTTTTATTAGCAATGTAACACATAATACGCATCTTTCTGGGTTTAACAGGTGTTGATGGTCAGACTCTGACAGAATCTGAACCAGTGGTTAAAAAGCCTGGAGAATCTCACAGATTGACCTGTACAGCCTCTGGATTCACATTCAGCAACTACGAGATGAACTGGGTCAGACAGGCTCCTGGAAAAGGACTGGAGTGGATTGCTTATATCAGCAGTGGCAGTGGTAGCATCTACTACTCTCAGTCAGTTCAAGGCCGGTTTACCATCTCCAGAGACAACAGCAGACAGCAGGTGTATCTACAGATGAACAGTCTGAAGACTGAAGATTCTGCTGTTTATTATTGTGCTCGAGAGCCACAGTGACTGGAGTTGGTTGAGCAGCTGTACAAAATCCTACAGTACTCATCTTAGTGCTCTATCTGCACACATTGAAACCATTAAAAGTATTTTATGCAAACCAGCATCAGACTAAAGTCTTCATACAATTAACATCACCATGGCTGCATTAAATCAGTAAATGAGAAAATACATGAATAAACAATCTATTAGGAAGATCATCTAACAACAATAACAATTAAGCCTAAATAAATAACATGTCTTCCTTTAATGATCACTTCTTCACAAATCAGCCAATGACAGCCAAACAGTCTGCTGAAATCACTGTCCAGGTCTGAATAAAAGAAAGACATGCAGCTACACATTTCAGCCACATTAATGTTTATATCATTTGGTATCTAAAGTAGCTCACAGTATGAGAGTGAAAAATAATGTCACAGTTCCAGTTATAAAGACACTAGAGGGCAGTCAGTGTCAACTTTCTCTCTCCTCTGTTACTAAAAGGAGAAACTCAGATCTGCTGTTCTCATTGATCTTAACTGACTGACACTTGAACTCTGGACTGAACTAAAGCACAAAACAAGAAAAATCTCACTGTTTCCATCACATTCTGTAGATTCATTAAAACCATTTCTGAGAGATGGTAAGAAAGTGGAGGAAACAAAATGCATTTACTTTAATACATATATTGTGTATGTAAATAAATACTTTATATTAAAAAGATATCATATCTCAAGAAAGGATATAGGAATTAAATAATTATTTTCATGTTCACTAACTATAACTGCAGAAAAATATCTAAAAGTTGTGGAGAGAATATTGACAATTTACTGCAATAAAACAGCTGAATTTGTAAAAAGAAAATGGTGGATTGCTACATATTTCTGACCCAACTGCACATGAAAGTAAAATGTAATAATGAATACAAACAGTAACTTATAAATGCACAAACTACCAAAGGTTTATATTTTTCTGCATTTTGTCTCACAGGTTTCAGTTCCTGAGCAGCTGTTTTCCTCTTGAGGCTCTAAGTCGTCTTCAAACATCTGCAAACATGGAAACTGTTAAATGTCTTTAATGCAAACCTGCAGACAGTTCTCATATTATTTACATGGTCATCACTGTATTTCTGTTTGAAGCAGATACAGTCAGTAAGTACAGTCAGTGAGCAAATTAATGAATAAATTAATGCTGTGATATTACAACAGCCATTTTGTGTTTTTATTATCCTCATACTGTACTTTTGAAGTTAACAATAAATGTGATGAAGGAGGTGCTTGACAGTAAATACATTGTTTCAGGAAAACAGCTCACGTCATATTCAAAGTGTGTCATCATGGTTATTGCAATGTGGATTTGAATAAATATGTTTTCCATTATCTATGATTCATGTTAATATTCATATTAAGAATAATTATCCTGGTTATTGTTTGTAATTATAGAAAAAATTTACAAAATGTTTTAATAGTAAAGATTTAGACAGTAATAGTTTATGATAATAGCAGAGTTTACAGTTGTTTCATTTCTGTAACTCTAAATGCAAAATCTAAAAGTTTCATTTTAAAATGTTACAGTTGAGTGTGTAATGAAGTTAAAATATCATTTGTAAAGCAGAGGTGATTTCCAGGCATGTTTTCACTCTGCAGATATAATAACATTCAACAGACTCTTCTATTGGCTCCAGTTAGACCAACAGTGATGCTTCATATGTTTGATTCTATGCAAACTCAGTGACCTTCCTTGTTACTCAGCTATAAAAACTTCCCATCAGGCTGTCAGTGGAGTTCACAGCACGTCAGTTTCAACATAAACCATGTTCTCTGTAGCTCTGCTGCTGCTGCTGTTGGCAGCTGGATGTGAGTCTCTCTGGATTAGTCAAAGTCAACAGTTCTTCTTTTGCAGTATAACTTGATCATTTGTTACAAAACATTTTCTTTTTAACAGGTGTGAAGTGTGAACAGTTGACACAGCCAGCCTCTGTGACTGTGCAGCCAGGTCAACGTCTGACCATCACCTGTCAGGTCTCTTATTCTGTTAGCAGCTACTACACAGCTTGGATCAGACAGCCTGCAGGGAAAGGACTGGAGTGGATTGGAATGAAATATACTGGAGCTTCATATTACAAAGATTCACTGAAGAACAAGTTCAGTATCGACTTAGACTCTTCCAGTAACACAGTGACTCTAAACGGACAGAATGTGCAGCCTGAAGACTCTGCTGTGTATTACTGTGCCAGAAGAGACACAGTGAGAGACAATAACAGGAGAGTCATACAAAAACTACTTCCTCGATTTACCAGCAACACTGGTAACACTGTTTCTTCAGTATTACTTGATTTCCTATGAGACTGTTTTTCTTTTAAAAGTCTTATTTTATCTCATTTAAATAAATGTTAAATTAATTTGCAAACATGGACAGTTAGAATTTAAAGCCTCTTTTTCTTTTCAAGATTGTTTTTTATTTTTATTTTTGTGTCTTTTTCCTTGGAAGAAATGTTTACAGATGATGCAGAAGGACTACTTTCTGTTTTATACAGTGGTGCCGATTACATGTTCTGTAGTAGTGATGAAACTGTGTCCACATTTCTTCATATGTCTTATGACTTGCCATGCATATATATGACCAACTGCCAGCTCATCATCATCATCATCATCATCATCATCATCATCGTCCTGATTCCTCTTGACAGGTGTTGATGGTCAGACTCTGACAGAATCTGAACCAGTGGTTAAAAGGCCTGGAGAATCTCACAGATTGACCTGTACAGCCTCTGGATTTAACTTTGCTGGCTCTTGGATGGCCTGGATCAGACAGGCTCCTGGAAAAGGACTAGAGTGGGTTGCCAATATCAGATATGACAGTAGCTACATCTACTACTCCCAGTCAGTTCAAGGCCGGTTTACCATCTCCAGAGACAACAGCAGACAGCAGGTGTATCTGCAGATGAACAGTCTGAAGACTGAAGATTCTGCTGTTTATTATTGTGCTCGAGAGCCACAGTGACTGGAGTTGATTGAGCAGCTGTACAAAATCCTATCTGTCTCTTTCAGCTGCTCAGGGTCAGTCATGGGGTTAGGGTGTTGGGTTAGTCAGTTTTTTGTAATATTTGTTGAATTTCTCAACAGCAATCAGTATATCAAATGCTCTGAAAAAAACAAAAAACAAAATCAGGTATGTGTGGGTATCCCTGGCCTGTAATAATCCCACACAGTCATAGGGTTAGGGTTATGGGTTAGTTTAAGTTAATTCCGCCAAAATGAAATAATTAGCTGTCCTACCTACCTTCCTACCTCTCTGCCTGTACAGTGTTTGCCCATGAACAGAGTTTTCACAAGGTTGGGCAGATATATTGTTAAAGCTACAGAGCCAGTTGCACAAGAATGGCAGAAAAAGTGCAGCCAAAGTTTTTAGTTCCACCTATACCTACAACAGCTTGAACTGCTACACAAAGCAAGGGAAGAGAAACAGAAGTTTTAAAAAAAAAGGCTACGATCAAATAGAGGTTGCATTAAGCAAGAGGTCAAACCAGAGTCAACATCGCTGTGGCTTTGTAACAATGGGGAGAACTGAGGGAGTTGGAGGGCCTGAAAAGTGATTCCATGGTTATTTGTGTTAGACAGGTAGTTACTTGGTTTATAGTGACTGGAGTTGGTTGAGCAGCAGTACGTATCTTTATTCATCCCCACTGGACTGAAAAACTGCTATATCTCATAGGATTGTGGGTTTAACTTCCATTAAGTTGAAATTAGTTTCAATTTATTTGTATATATACAGAATGATACAGAAAATGGATACACATGCTGAAGTTCAAGGAATATAGACACTGGTTTGTACTAAAAACCATACATATGAACGTACACTTACACCTGTTCATGTTGAAAATCACATGTGATATCTGTGCTAAACCATAATCAACAATCATCAATAATAATCATCCATAAATCCTTTTTCTACAGCTTATTTTACCTGTTGAGTATATCCCAGCATGTACTAGCAGAAAGCCAGGGACAGGTTTACAGAGTATGGCAGAGCTTCAAACACAACCATCTTTCTGTATTTTAAGGATTCACAAGTTACATTATGTTCACATGTAAAATAGTTGCAGTCCCTCCTTTAGAACTGTAGAGGGCAGTTAAGGACCGACTGTTTTCTTAATGCTGAGCACAGTAATATTAATGTTAATGATAATATGGAACATACATGAATAAAAGTGTCATCTATAAAGTTTTCATCCAAATCTGATGGCTTCCCTACCCTGTCAGAACATATGCAATTTAGGTAAAATGGCTATTCCAACTGTGTTATATGTGTGAATGTGTGTGTCTCTAAACATGTTTCAGCCTTGCTCAGTGTGCGCTAAGAAAAGCTGAGACCATGAAGAATACAAGTGGTTTGTAAGATGGATACGATCCAAATCATATGTTGCTTATACTGTCTGTATGTTACATACTGTATGCTCAGAATCTGGCACCAAATGTTGGATCCAGTCGTTTCCATTTATGGTCTGTGTCTTGTCCAACCAGCCTTGAAACCTCATTTAAAAACACATAAGAAGCAAACATTGGGCAAACACTCCTCTAATGAATATCTTTATACAACCAACAAAAAGTATTCCCTCAGTAAGTAGATCAGATCCCTTCAGTCAATAAATATCACTGTTATCCTTTTTATTTTTTCAACACCATGAGGAGGAGTCAATGCAAATTTGGATCTCTTCCATCTTTATTATTTAGCTCACTGCAAACTGGAGACACAGCAAACCATCATCCAGACACACAACACATTTTCACTATGACTTTAACAGCATGTATACTGTTTCTGATGGTATCACTGATTTCTGGTGAATACACAATTCTGCCCTCTTCTTTTTCTGTGTCAAGGTTTCTGTTTGGCTGTGTTCTGATCAAACTGCTGTTCTCTCCAGGTGTTTGCAGTCAGACTCTGACTGAGTCTGAACCAGTGGTGAAGAGGCCGGGAGAATCCCACAAACTGACCTGTACATATGCAGGAATATCAGATAATGATGCTCATATCGGCTGGATCAGACAAGCTGAAGGAAAAGGACTGGAGTGGGTTGCTTACATTTCTGCTCCGAGTGGAAGCACTAAAGCTTATTCCACGTCAGGCCAGAATCGCTTCACCATCTCCAGAGACAACAACGTGGACCAGGTGTATCTGCAGATGAACAGCCTGACAACTGAAGATTCTGCTGTTTATTATTGTGCTCGAGAGCCACAGTGACACAGGGAGCCACAGAGCCATACAGAAACCACTACAGACAGTCACTGATAGAAAATAAAACCACTTTGTACAAGTTTTTAAAATATTAAAATTCAGAGTCATTGATCAATCTCCCAATTAATTCTTTAAATATTTCATTAATGTCATTAATTATATCATATTTGTCATTGTTTATTTCAATCTGTTTTTTTCAGGGTTTTTCAAGTTCCTTGACAAGTTTACATTTTTTCTTAAATATCTTGAAAGATACAACATACTGTTGTTGACATTGTTTTAACAAAAGATTTTTTAAAACTAATTTAAAAGATTTGAATGCCAGTTTTATCGTACATTAAAGTCCATTTAATCAGTTGGTGAATTAAAAAATAGAAAATTAAAAGGAATAGAAAAAAACTAAAAACACTGATCAACTGGTTGAAAAACAAAGGTACACTCACACAAAATATTTCTATTTGGAATATGAGGTAACTATTGTATTTGTATTTTTTAATGAGCAGATAAATGTGAGTTTATTAGTAGTTTAATGCAACAGCACAGATGCAAATGTTATCTTTTAGTAAATCTTTCTTTCTTAAAAATATTGTTTTTACATAAAACATTCTCTCCACCTTGCCTGGTCTCTCTAGACGACACAGTGTTTACATCTTCAACTGATTTAAATAAAAGATTATTCAATATGCAAATAAAGGTTACTAATAAGGAAGTGAAGTGTGTGTGTGTGTGTGTGTCAGTGAGAGGACAGAAGAGCTCACATCAGTTCAGCTTCAACATCAACATGTTCTCTGTAGCTCTGATACTGCTGCTGGCAGCTGGATCCTGTGAGGAGCTTTCAGTGGATTCACACTAATAAACACATTAGAAACACTGAATAGTCAGATGAATGATGGAGATAATGTTGATTTCTGTTTCCACAGGTGTGAACAGTATTGATCTCATCCAGTCAGACTCAATGGTTGTGCAGCCTGGACAGTCCTTCACCATCACCTGTCAGGTCTCTGGTTATTCTTTGACTGATAACAGCTATGCAACAGGTTGGATCAGACAGTGTGAAGGAAAACCAGTGCAATGGATTTGGCATCGGTGGGGTGGAGGAGACTTTTATCAAAACAATGCTCTGAAGAACAAGTTCCTTTACAAAACACACATTTCTACTAGCTCGGTGACTCTAACAGGACAGAATGTGCAGCCTGAGGACACAGCTGTGTATTACTGTGTACGTGGCTCCACAGTGATACAAACCACCAACAGACCTGCACAAATACCCATAAACATATGTGACCAACCAGTAACACATTCTAATAGAAGAATTGATAACTGAATTCAACTTCACACTATTTTCATTCAATCAATTTAACACAAATAACAATAATATTAATTAATATTTAAAAATATTAGCTACATTAATTAATTTGTATGTTACATTGCAAGTGAGTAAACAAGGAAAATAATACCATTTGTAGATTTGGCAGGAATGGAATATAATGTATGTTTTCATTAGTGTATAATCACCTTTATAAAGGAATCGTTATGTGTTTGTTGCCTTAGAATGAGATATTTTGATCTACACACACTGTGGGTCACCTTGCTTTGGGTCCGCCATGTTTCTACAGTAGCCCAAAACGGACAAGGTAAACACATTGCATTTTTTTGCACGTTTCACGGCCACCGTACAAAATAAAGTCAAAAGCAGAAAGTATTGATTTTTTGTTAAATCTCCTCTGAGTTACACAAGTGAAGATCAAAATATCACCAGTCCAGTCTCGCTCTCTCCTCCCTGTGAGGAGGAGTCAATGCAAAACTCAGATGTCTTCCACCTCTACTTATCTGACTGCAGAGAGGATGACAGAGAACAGTGGACACACAGTTTAACATGATGGACTATAGGACAGGACTGCTGCTGTTAACTATCTGCTGGGCAGGTGAACATCTTCACTGATCTTTAGTTGAAGTTGTTTTCAAAATGCTTCCAGCTTAAAGCAACTGACCACTGTATATTTGTTTTATCTTGACAGATGTTGATGGTCAGACTCTGACAGAATCTGAACCAGTGGTTAAAAGGCCTGGATAATCTCACAGATTGACCTGTACAGGCTCTGGATTCACATTTAGCAGCTATTGGATGCACTGGGTCAGACAGGATCCTGGAAAAGGACTGGAGTGGATCGTTTATATCAGCAGTGGGAGTTGCAACATCTACTACTCTCAGTCAGTTCAAGGCCGGTTTACCATCTCCAGAGACAACAGCAGACAGCAGGTGTATCTGCAGATGAACAGTCTGAAGACTGAAGATTCTGCTGTTTATTAGTGTGCTCAAGAGCCACAGTGACACAGGAAGGAGCAACGCTGTACAAAAACTTACAGTAACTCATCCTCACTGGACTGACTATGAGAAATATTTCTGTTTTATAATCATTTAAACACATTACTGTAACATTCACTTCCTCACAAAACAGCCAGACAGCACAGCAGTCTGGTTGCTTGAATAAATAATAATGAATCCTTTTTTTTCATATTTGTCAAAATAAATATAAACATAAATAAATAAATGCACATAACCAGTCACAGGCAATATAACAACCCCAGGTAAAAACCATTGCAAGTCTCTGAATAACAAATAATAAAATAATAAGTTGGTTAAAAGATTGAATGAATTAATTTATTTTCGTGAGGACAAAAACAGACTTTATTACAAATTTTGTGGGCTGCAGAAAAAAAGTAATACAACACAGTGTAACCAATTAGTGTTGGCAGGGTGTAATAAGTAAAGTTATAATATTACTTTTGAAAACAGTACAGGGTAATGAGTAATACATTATTGTGTTATTTGCCCAACAGTGTTTATGACAAATCCAAGCTTGCCTGTGACAGTTGATCCTTCTTTTATAGCCTGTCAGTGTCCTTCTCTATGCAAAGTGAACTTCCTCACAGTCTGCTATAAAGACTTGATATCATGCTGTCAGTTGCAGCAGAAGAAGAGAAGCTCCCATCAGATCACCTTCAATACCAACCATGTTCTCTGTAGCTCTGCTGCTGCTGCTGGCTGCTGGATCCTGTGAGTCTCACTGAGGCAGAGACACTGACAGTATGATCACAGCACACTGACTGTTCACTGTTATCACACTGATTCAATATGCAACATGTTTTCCTCCACAGGTGTAAAGTGTGAACAGTTGACACAGCCAGCCTCTGTGACTGTGCAGCCAGGTCAACGTCTGACCATCACCTGTCAGGTCTCTTATTCTCTGGGCAGCTACTACACAGCTTGGATCAGACAGCCTGCAGGGAAAGGACTGGAGTGGATTAGTTCTGATACACGCATCAGAGATTCACTGAAGAACAAGTTCAGTGTCACCTTAGACTCTTCCAGTAACACAGTGACTCTAAACGGACAGAATGTGCAGCCTGAAGACTCTGCTGTGTATTACTGTGCCCGACAGACACAGTGAGAGACAATAACAGGAGAGTCGTACAAAAACTACTTCCTCTATTTGAATATTTCAGTTTTATTTTATGTCATTTGATTAAATGTTCATTTCATTTGCAAATATAGAGAAGTAGAATTGAAATCTTCTCTTTTAAAGAAAGTTGTTCCTGTAAATTCACTGTAAAACCTATATAAAGAAAGGTTAATAAATAAGAAATTAAAAGCTTCAACATCAAAATGAATTGATACTTTCATTGCTTTGAGTATGTTCAGTACAGTTTGTTTGTTTAGATGTTAAGTATTTATATACAGGTTTGTTAGTTTAGTTTATTGTCATATTGGAAATATAGTGTCTTTCTGACAATCATCACACAATACAATAAATAATTATTCTACTTTGAGTCACAGTTGACAGTGAGTCCTATAGTGAACATGCATTGTTCAGTTTCAGCAAACAGACTAAATCTATGTGGTGAAACACATTTAAAATAATAAAATGATGTGTATTTGATATCCAGGAAGGAAGGAAGAGTTTCTGTTGATGTTTGAGAGAATGACAAAACTGTAAATCATCATCCTTTAAAGGAAGTCTGTTTCATGTTGATTTCATTGCACTGTCAGACCATGCTGAATAAAGTTAAAACTGGGCAAGAAATATATTTAAATATAGTGAAAATATGACTGGACAACACAAAGCATTGATGAGCATTATTACAGAGCATTTTATTTACAGAGGTTTAATTTCCTAATAGTATGTTCACAGTACAATGCCTTGTATTTTTTTCCTGTTGTTCAAATATTCAGTTAAAGTGCACCATCTTCTATCTTCCCTTTGTAATCCTCTAGAGGGAGGTCTATGCAAACTCTTCATTCTTTATAAACACACCAACAGCAACTGTGAAATAATTTTAGACAGGACAACTGACACAGTCTTATAAATCTTAGAAAGACTTTGATCAGAAATCACTGAACTCCACAATTTACTATAGAATGGAAAATATGATTGTCCGGAGTCTAATATTTGTAATGGCTATTCATGGTAAGAAAATCAATTCTGATATAAAAAATGTAATGTTTAATATTGTATGTATGACACATAAATTCTTTGGTTACAGGAGTTTGGAGTGAGATCAAACTGGACTCCCTCTGAGGTGAAAAGACCTGGAGAGACAGTGAAGATGTCATGTATCATTAGAGGTGGGCGATATATATCGTTTGCGATAATATCGTCATTGTTGTTTTGACGATGTGCAAATTTCCATTATCGAGTATTTAAATTACTTCGACAAAAACAATGAAACGCCCGCGGAAACTCCTCACATCCATTAATACACGGTGCAGCAGCGCTCTCTACAGCATGGCAGGATTCAGTCACACAACTAGTGGGCCTCTCGCTAGCATCCTCCTTGCAACAGTTTAGCAGCGCGTTGCGATGGTAGAGAGAAAATGCAAGCACCTCCAGTCCCTGAAGCTACCGGTACTTCAGATGATTTAGTGCCGAGACGTGGGCTTCAGCGTTCAGAGCGCTAAGCGCCTTCAGCGGTAAAAAGATGTCAGCGGAGACGTTTTTTTTAGCGCAGCGCTCAGAGTGCTTCAAGTTGAAATCTGTTCAACTTTTAACACCGCTGGGCGCTTGGAAAATGAGTTTTTGAGCGCTCTCAGCGCTGTAAACGCGTTTGGTGGACACAAGTCCAGCTCAGACAATTCTAATCACATTTTAAAGGATATCGGCTGATTATCGTTATCGCCAAAATCCCAAAAAATATTGAGATATTATTTTTTGCCCATATCGCCCACCCCTATGTATCATATCCGGTTATAGCATGACAAGCGGCTATTTTTCCTGGATTCGACAGAGGCCAGGGAAAGCTCTGGAGTGGATTGGAACAATTAATTCAGGTTCAAGCTCTGTTACCTATTCCAGCTCCTTTCAAAGTCGTTTCATCATGACTGAAGATGTGTCCAGCAGCACTCAGTACCTCGAGGTCAACAGCCTGACAGCAGAAGATTCTGCTGTTTACTTCTGTGCTCGAGAAACCACAGTGACTGAAGACAGTGGAGCAGCTGCACAAAAACCTCCACAAACAACAAACAGCAGTGTGATCTTCTTCACTTCTGGGTTTTCTCATATATGGATATGAACACATATATAGTGTCACAAGTAATGTTCATGTAAAGTCAGTGGAGAGAAATTAGCAAATAAATTAGCAGCTTGAAGCATAGCAGCCCTTCCTGTTCTTATATAACAGTATGCTGATGTCACGGGGGGGAAGTTTGATTTTATTTAAGCATGCTTTTACTTTGAATTTGCTGTGTTTTTGTCTTTATTATTGCATGCTTTTATTTTGAAGTGTGGTGTGTGTGTTTGTTTCGTTGGTTTTACTTCCCCACCGGAGACATGCCTTAATCAAGCGTAAGGACTTACACCTGGGACCCAGAGAGGGAAGTGACTGTTCTTGGATAAAAAGGACACTATGGAAGACACCCGGGGCACGAGGGAGGACACGGAGGGCACAACGGGCCGGACAGCAGGAAGCAGACAGAGAGACAGAGCGGATCATCGGCCTGGAAGAGGTCTGAAGAGACACCGGAGCAAACACCGACCGCTAGCGGCTATAATTGGGAGAAGGTAAAACTTCTCCCTCCCGCGTAAGTCCCGTTTTAGACCGGTGTTTGTGTAGTGTGTAATATATAAAGTTGTGCCTTGTTAAAGGACATTGACTGGCCCTGAGTTTCCCTCGACAGGCTGCCGAAGAGCGGAGCCAGGTGAAGAGCAGGTGGTCGCCACCAGAGACCCGCGACTGCCGTTGTTGACCTCCCACTCCATCCGTCCCGCATTATTTTAGCTGGGTTTTAGTTGTTTCTGTTCTTTGTTTTAGTTTCTTTGAAGGTAGAGCTTTTAGTTGTTTTTACTTATCTTAAAATAAATTGTGTTCAACTCCTACTGGCTGTACTCATTGTTTTAAAAAGAACACTGTTTACTGCTCTCCCCCGACATAAAACAACCTGTTTACCCTAACTTTAATTTGGTGATCCTAACAGGTCCTAGGCCTCAGCTAAAAACCTAGGTGGCGTTGTCGGCACTTGTGTTTTAATTTATCCACCTTAGCACGGCTCACACTTACAAGTAGTGATTGAGACCAAAGTGTAGTTTGCTACCAAACTAAACTGCATTTGACATTTAACATGTCAACATGTATTGGACGTGATGTATAACACAATCTCATTGCCCTAACACTCAGATCTGCTGTTGATACATGAGCGCTCATGTACACTGGATATTGTGATCAGTGAACAACAACTCTGTCTTGTCTCATCCTCACTGGGCTGAAAGACCCTGCACTGTGTCACATGATTGATGACCTCAAAGGGAAATCAAACAATAGAAGACACAGACCAAAGATCTCAAACCGCTGGGCTACCCAGCCCTCCACCCCCCTCCCTGCACATGATATCAATAATACAATAATATAACTGAGAACAAGAGAGCAGGTTCCAGGGCTTTATTTGTTGTTCTGGAAACAACAAATATGATTATAAAAATGTACAGAAACTGCTGTTTACATTTTGTTATGTTAGTAATGGAAATATATAAGTTATTGAGCATAGCGTTAGTTCAGGCAGGGCACGAAGTCAGGCTTAGCTGTCAGTTACAGCTATATCATATGATCACAGCTAGTCATAAACATACATCAGCTGATTCCTCTAAACTTCCCATTGGATACCATACACAGTCAGCTGACAGCTCACCTGATTTCCTCAAGCATCCAATTGGCAAACATCTACATGGCGCCTTATTTAAGCTGCTTTAGCCTGCCTGCCTATCTCTGCTCCTTTTTATGTTGTTTCTAATTAATCAATGTCATTTTCTGATTGCCATTGATGCTTGCTCTGTTCTGTACCCGGGGGTCTCTGCTGCCGCTCTCCTTGTCTTAAACTTTTCCATGTATGCACATGGAAGGGCAGGGAGGTGTGCTCTCCCTGCCTTAAGGTTTTCCACGTAGGCACGCGGAAGGACAAGGAGGTCCCAGAACAGAGCCATACCGCCAAATGTAAATTCTGCTTGGAATATAAGATATTTTGACAAAAGTGGTCCTGACTGAACTTGAATGTTGAAGCCTCTTTGAGCTTGAGACCCCTGACACAAACATCTGATTACCACTTATGTATGACTGGATTTAAAGTTCTATTTCATGAGTAATGTTGACAGGTTGATGCAATAAAACAAGCAATATACTGTAGTTATTTAGGGATAAAAGGCAGCTACATCTCCATGGCTGGCAACAAACCTGTTCCTTTACACATTTTATTTAGAAATAAACACAATAATTTAACAAACCAATAACACAAGAAACAAAAACATATAAATCACACTGCATGATATTTGATTAAGACTGTTTATTTTATTCCTGCTACAACACACAGATGAAGATAACATGTGGTGTCAATTACAAAAAGTAAGTTATGAACTACCAAAAGATTTTGTTTTTTGCATTTTGTCTCACAGGTTTCAGTTCCTGAGCAGCTGTTTTCCTCTCGAGGCTCTAAGTCGTCTTCAAACATCTGCAAACATGGAAACTGTTAAATGTCTTTAATGCAAACCTGCAGACAGTTCTCATATTATTTACATGGTTCTCACTGCTCTCACTGTATTTCTGTTTGAAGCAGATACAATCAGTACAGTCAGTGAGCAAATTAATGAATAAATAAATGCTGCGATATTACAACAGCCATTTTGTTTTTTATTATCCTCATACTGTACGTTTGAAGTTAACAATGAATGTGATGAAGGTGGTGCTGACTGTATATTAATTCTTTCAGGAAAACAGCTCACGTCATATTCAAAGTGTGTCATCATGGTTATTGCAATGTGGATTTAAATGAATATGTTTTCCATTATCCATGATTCAGGTTATAATAGGTAATATTCATATTAAGAATAATTATCCTGGTTATTGTGTGCAATTATAGAAAAAAATAGTCAACATTTAGACAGTAATAGTTTACAGTAAGAGCAAAGTTAAAGTTGTTTCGGTTCTGTAAATGCAGGGACATTTTCAAAATTTACAGTTGAGTGTGTAATGACGTTAAAATATCATATGTAAAGCAGAGGTGATTTCCAGGCATGTTTTCACTCTGCAGATATAATAACAGACTCTTCTATTAATAGTTTATAAAAATAGCAAAGGTTACAGTTGTTTCTTTAAGTGTAAATGTAAAGTTTAATTTTCAAAATGTTACAGTTGAGTGTGTACTGAAATTAAAATATAATATGTGCCTGGTTAGCTCAGTGGATACAGCTGGCAACCCATGTACTGAGGCTGAGTCCTTGCTGCAGAGGGTTCAAATCCGATCTGCGGCCCTTTGCTGTGTGTCATCCTCTTTCCTGTCTGTCTTCAGCTGTCACTATCATAAAAGCCCAAAAAATATTTTAAAAAATCATCTGTAAAGCAGAGGTGATTTCCAGGCATGTTTTCACTCTGCAGATATAATAACAGTCAACAGACTCTTCTATTGGCTCCAGTTAGAACAACATTGAGGCTTCATATGTTTGATTCTATGCAAACTCAGTGACCTTCCTTGTTACTCAGCTATAAAAACTTCCCATCAGGCTGTCAGTGGAGTTCACAGCACGTCAGTTTCAACATAAACCATGTTCTCTGTAGCTCTGCTGCTGCTGTTGGCAGCTGGATGTGAGTCTCTCTGGATTTGTCAAAGTCAACAGTTATTCTTTTGCAGTATAACTTGATCATTTGTTACAAAACATTTTCTTTTTAACAGGTGTGAAGTGTGAACAGTTGACACAGCCAGCCTCTGTGACTGTGCAGCCAGGTCAACGTCTGACCATCACCTGTCAGGTCTCTTATTCTGTTAGCAGGCACTACACAGCTTGGATCAGACAGCCTGCAGGGAAAGAACTGGAGTGGATTAGTTCTGATACGGACATCAAAGATTCACTTACGAACAAATTCAGTGTCACCTTGGACTCTTCCAGTAACACAGTGACTCTAAATGGACAGAATGTGCAGCCTGAAGACTCTGCTGTGTATTACTGTGCCAGAAGACACACAGTGAGAGATAATAACAGGAGAGTCATACAAAAACTACTTCCTCTATTTACAACCACTGAGAACATTAACTTTCTACAGTATCACTGTTCTTAACTGTAATTGGTTCAAGGTTTAATTTAATTGTCATAGTAAAATACAGGATTGCACAATGAAAAGCAATTGATGAATGAATTATTAAAATAAAAAAGAACATAGTTTAAGACTAAATTATATATACATATATATAATTATATATAGGAAGATATACAGTTTCACACACACACAATATATAAGTAAGTAAAGTGTTATTTATAAAGTACTTTACAGTTACAAAGTTTTTCACAAACAAACAACAAATAAAAATGAAAAAAATGAAAACTTAACATAAATTAAGCACAATAAGAGAGAGACCAAACTAAAACACACACAAAAAAAAGACAGGGCAGGAGATCTATAAATAGCCTTGTCCATAGAGATTGGTTTCTAGAAGCTACTTAAAACAGTCCAAAGATAATTTCAGTGATTGGGGAAGATGATTCCAGAGGGCTGGAGCTAAAACAGCAGACAGCAGTCATCTTTTGTTTTGCAGTTGGAACGAGGGATGAAGGGCCAATATTTGAAGATCGGAGTGGTTGGAAAGTGAAATGAGGAACAGACAGTGATCAGAAGTTTAACTGGAGACAAGGTCATGAAGTGTTTTCTGTGTAATCAGCAGGATCTTATAATGAATTCAGAATTTCATGGGAAGCAATGCAGTGAAATGTATAGATAGTTTTTAATTAAGCCGTGAAAACTGGCTCTGTCAGGGTTCTGAGGGGAACCCAGAAGCAGATCGGACAAGAGGTTGTGTTTAAACGGTTTATTAGACAACGAGTGAATAGTAAAAAAAAAGGGGAAGCTGGCAGGCGAGAGTGGGAGTCCAGAGGTGGGGGTGATCCAGAGAGTGGCTGGCTGGTAGACCTGGAGTGGGGGGGGATCCAGTGGCTGGCTTACAGGAGGCGTGGGCTGAGTGGCTGGGAATGATTCCTGAGGCAGAGAGACACGGTTAGTTGCATACAAAAACAGACGGCAAGAGAACGGCTCAGGCAGGCAGAGGCAGGCAGGCAACAAACGGTAGCAACGATAAATAACTGGCTGGAAACCAGTAGCATACTCAATACTTCACAACGACCCAGCATTGACTGGATGTGTGGCTGCTCCTTAAGTACTGCTGAAGACTGATGAGGAGCAGGTGTGGTGATGACCTCAGCCAGGTGTGTGAGCAGCCAGAGATAGAGACGCCCCCCTCGGAGCACTGCCAGAAGAGTGACACAAACACCACAAGACAACACAAGACACCCAAACAGTCCCCACAGCCGGGGATTCGTGACAGGCTCTAAGAAAGATCATCATCAACCAACAACAATAACATCAAACAAAAGTCTTATCACGTCCTCACAAAATAGCAAACGACAGAATAACAATCTGCTGAAATCACTGAACAAAATCAAATAAATGAATTAAAGAAAGGATCTGAACACATGAATGAATAAAAAACAAAAAATAATTCTACATATCTTAGCCACATTAATGTTTATAATGTTTGGCATGAAAAATAATGTTGCAGTTCCTGTTATAAAAACACTAGATGGCAGTCAGTGTCAACTTTCTCTCTCCTCTGTCACTATAAGGAGACTCTCATATCTGCTTATCTCACTGATCTCAACTGACTGACACTCAAACCCTGGACTGAACTAGAGTTTTATACTCACACCCTTTGTGAGCTCGCTTCACCACAACACTAATAGAACATTTGAAGTGCTGGATCAGCAGTGACTGCAGCTTCATGTGTTCATTTAGTTTGGAGTTCACCATCTCAAAGAGATTTCAAGATAAACAGCTAGAAGACTGAAGGAGCGACTGTTTATTTATTCATGCATGAAATGATGTTCTTCTATCATGACACAAATATCATCTTAAAGGACCAATGTGTGGGATTTAGTGGCATCTAAGGGAAGAAAAACCCAACTATTTTTGTTTTAGGTGATTATACACTAATGAAAACACACATATTAATATTATATTCCAGTTCAGCCAATAGATCCTCCTAAATGTTAAACACTGGACCCAAGCTGAGTTTTGATGATAAGTTGAGCACAGTACACTGCTCAGTTCTACAAGTAAGGGTCAGTAACAAAAACATCCAACCCAGCTCTCTCCTCCCTGTGAGGAGGAGTCAATGCAAAACTCAGATGTCTTCCACCTCTACTTATCTGGCTGCAGAGAGGATGACAGAGAACAGTGGACACACAGTTTAACATGATGGACTATAGGACAGGACTGCTGCTGCTAACTATCTGCTGGGCAGGTGAAGATCTTCACTGATGTTGATTTGACATATTTTCAATTTTCTACCAATGTAACACATGACATTACTGTCTTTCTTGGTTTGACAGGTGTTGATGGTCAGACTCTGACAGAATCTGAACCAGTGGTTAAAAGGCCTGGAGAATCTCACAGATTGACCTGTACAGCCTCTGGATTCACATTCAGCAGCTACGGCATGCACTGGGTCAGACAGGCTCCTGGAAAAGGACTGGAGTGGGTTGCTTGGATCTATACTGACAGTAGTGGCAAATACTACTCCCAGTCAGTTCAAGGCCGGTTTACCATCTCCAGAGACAACAACAGACAGCAGGTGTATCTGCAGATGAACAGTCTGAAGACTGAAGATTCTGCTGTTTATTATTGTGCTCGAGACTCACAGTGACACAGGAAGCAGCAACACTGTACAAAAACCTCCAGGCTTTTTCTATTTGTTTAGAAAACTGAAAGATTATTAATCACCACCAACATAAATATTTAAAAAAATATATGTTTTAATAATCAGTTCCTGTTCCTCACAAAACAGCCAAGGGCAGCACAACAATTGGTTAAAATCATTGTCCAAAAATGAAATGTAAATGTAAATGTAAATATTACACGTACACATTTCAGGCATATTAACCCTCAACCGAACATATCAGGAGTACTGACTGGGGTCCCTGGGAGCCAATAATAAAGAGACAGCCAGGAAAATGTTAACTTTCTTTTGAAAACATTACTTATACAGTAAATGTAATCTGAAAAGAAACAGATAATTATTATTTTGGGAAAGCTACAGTTTACTGGCATATTGGGTAAAACTAAAAAAGACAGACTACAGCCTGCACCTCCAGAGGGTCCCTGTGCTGTGGAAGACGTCCTGCCTCGTTCCTGTTCCAAAGACGCCACGTCCCAGCGGCCCTCAGGACTACAGACCGATAGCTCTGACGTCCCACATCATGGAGACCCTGGAGAGGCTCGTCCTGGAGCAGCTAAGGCCTATAGTCAGGCCCTTCACTGATCCACTACAGTTTACCTGCCAGCCCCGCCTGGGAGTTGAGGACAGCATCATCTACCTGCTGAACAGAATCTACACTCACCTGGACAAGCCGGCGAGCACTGTGAGAGTCATGTTCTTTGACTTCTCCAATGCTTTCAACACCATCTGTCCGGCTCTACTGGGTGAGAAGATGGCTGCGATGCAGGTGGATGGCTGCGATGCAGTTGGAGGCCCCCATCGTGTCCTGGATTGTTGATTACCTGACAGGGTGGTCAGCAACACTGGGGCCCCACAGGGGACTGTCCTCTCTCCCTTCCTCTTCACCCTCTTCACCTCAGACTTCAACTATTGCACCGAGTCCTGCCACCTTCAGAAGTTTTCTGATGACTCAGCAATAGTTGGCTGCATTGAAAAATGTGATGAGAATGAATACAGGACTGTGGTGGGCAACTTTGTCACTGGGAGTGAGCTGAACCATCTGAAGCTCAATGTGACAAAGACGAAAGAGCTCATAGTGGATCTGAGGAGAGCAAAAACACCAGTGACCCCTGTTTCCATCCAGGGGGTCCCTGTGGACACTGTAGAGGAATATAAGTACCTGGGGGTGTACTTTAATAATAAGTTGGACTGGACCAGAAACACTAAGGCGGTCTACAAGAAGGGCCAAAGCCGACTCTTTTTCCTAAGGAGGCTGAGGTCCTTTAACATCTGCTGGACTATGCTGAGGATGTTTTATGAGTCTGTTGTGGCCAGTGCGATCTTCTTCGCTGTCACATGCTGGGGCAGTGGGCTGAGGGTCGCAGACAGCAACAGACTAAACAAACTGATCAGGAGGGCCGGTGATGTCGTGGGGAAGAGCTGGACACTCTGACGACCGTGGCAGAGAGGAAGATGCTGTCCAGACGTCAGTCCATATTGGACAATGTCTCACACCCTCTCTACGACACACTGGCCCAGCAGAGGAGCACCTTCAGCGGAAGACTCCTCTCACCCAGATGCACCACAGAGCGCCACAGGAAATCATTCCTGCCTGTGGTCATTAAACTTTGTCATTAAACTTTACAACGCTTCCCTCAGAGAGTCAGACACCCCCTCTCTGTAATTTGACTCAAACACGGACAATAATTTTTTGCACTTCTTGCACATTATTAAACTGTACATTTGATCTTTTATATATATATAGTTATATATATATATATATATATATATATATATATATATATATATATTTATATTTTGTTCTTAATTATATGTGTTTTGTATATCTGGAGTTTGTATCTTTTATATATATATATATATATATATATATATATATAGTTAATAACAGCTATGCAACAGGTTGGATCAGACAGTGTGAAGGAAAAGCAATGGATTTTGCATCAGCTGGGGTGGAGGAGACTTTTATCAAACGATGCTCTGAAGAACAAGTTTCTTTACCACACACACATGTCTAATAGCTCTGTAACATTAAAAGGACAGAATGTGCAGCCTGAGGACACAGCTGTGTATTACTGTGTACAAATAAACAAATAATAAATGATATAATGAAATGAAACTCTAACAGAGAGGCTGTAAATGAGCCCCTCCCTCCACATGATATCCTGATGCAAATCTTCAGTCTGTGCAGTGTACTTCTGTCCTGCTGACTGCTCTTGTACTTTGTGTGGAGCATCAGAGGTCACATCTCCAGCCTCAGGATGATGAACATACTCACTCTTCTGCTGGTTGCTCTCTCTCTCTGCCCTGTGAGTTCTCCTGCTTCTTGCTGTTTTATCTTTTATCAGACAACATGGACTGATGGTCAGTCAGTGATACCAGAAAACTTCCCAGATGACTGTCTCACTTTCTTCTGTGGTTCCTCTCTCCTTTCACCTCATCAGGTTGTACAGGTCAGAGTATGGAGTCCATTCCTTCCAGTTCAGTAGTGAAAAAGCCTGGAGAGACTCTCAGTCTGTCCTGCAGGGGATCTGGCTTCACATTTAGCTGCTGTACTATGCACTGGGTCAGACAACCTGCAGGAAAAGGACTGGAATGGATAGGGAGAGGCTGGTCTGATGCCAGTAGTAACACATATGCCAGCAGTGTGCGAGGACGTGTAGAAATCAGTAGAGATGACAGCAACAGCATGGTGTATCTGAGACTGTCCAACTTAAAGCCAGAGGACTCTGCTGTGTATTAGTGTGCCAGAGACTCACAGCGGTTAAAGGAAGCAGAGAGGCTTTACAAAAACTCCACAGAACATTTGTTTACAAAGACCAA
The DNA here is from genome assembly GCF_905237075.1 of Dicentrarchus labrax. Lineage (NCBI taxonomy): Eukaryota > Metazoa > Chordata > Actinopteri > Moronidae > Dicentrarchus > Dicentrarchus labrax. The sequence continues at coordinate 30,796,069 of NW_026136705.1, read as the reverse complement.
CAGGTGGCAGCAGAAGATATAAAGTCAGACAACTCAAAGTGGAGAGTCTAACAAACACATACACACTATGAAAACAACACCTGATGTTGCGGTTTTGGACAGTTTCTCAGTGTTACATTTAATATATTCCTTTCTACAATAATACTGGTTAATAATGTTCTCATTATTGATTGTTAACAGCAGGTGATGAGAATATATTAATACATGATATATCCAGTACTATATGAATGCAATACTAAATACTGCAGAACAATATAAATACATTTAATTTGGTAGAAATATCAGGTCAAGTAACTTGATGGACATTGTAAGTATTAAATATTATCATTGTAATATAAAATGATCTAAATCATGTTTTCTATAGCGATGTGTGAGATGTGGTGTGTTTCTCTGTGAGGAGGAGGAGTCGATGCAAAACTCTGATCTCTTCCATCTCTACATATGTGTTGCAGAGTGAAGGACAGAGACTAAATCATACACACTGTAGACTGGACAGAGACAACTGGCTTTTACAATGATCAGACCGGATTATTTGGTTGTTTTTCTCATCCTGTCTATTAACTGTGCAGGTAAGAACAATCATTGTTTGTCTGACAAACCTCCTGATACAAAGACAATATGGCTGCATTACAGTAACTAATGATGTGTTTAACTGTCTGCAGGTACTGAGGGTCAAAAACTGAGTCTGAACCAGTGGTTAAAAGGCCTGGAGAATCCCACAGATTGACCTGCACATATTCAGGGTTTAGTAGCCATTACTGGAATGCTTGGATCAGACAGGCTGCTGGAAAAGGACTGGAGTGGGTTGCTACTATCAGTGATAGCAGTGGTAGCATCTACTACTCTCAGTCAGTTCAAGGCCGGTTTACCATCTCCAGAGACAACAGCAGACAGCAGCTGTATCTGCAGATGAACAGTCTGAAGACTGAAGATTCTGCTGTTTATTATTGTGCTCGAGAGCCACAGTGACACCGGAAGGAGCAACGCTGTACAAAAACTTACAGTACTCATCCTCACTGGACTGACTATGAGAAATATTTCTGTTTTATTTGATCTTTTGTTGTTGTTGTTTGTAATAAAATTGTAAAAATTTAGAAAGATCATCAACAACAATAACCATTTAAACACATTACTGTAACATTCACTTCCTCACAAAACAGCCAGACAGCAAAGCAGTCTGGTTGCTTAAATAAATAATAATGAATCCTTTTTTTTAATATCTGTCAAAATATATATAAACATAAATAAATAAATGCCCATAACCAGTCACAGGCAATATAACAACCCCGGGTAAAAACCATTTGCAAGTCTCTAAATAACAAATAATAAAATAATAAGTTGGTTAAAAGATTGAATGAATTAATTTATTTTCGTGAGGACAAAAACAGACTTTATTACCAATTTTGTGGGCTGCAGAAAAAAGTAATACAACACAGTGTAACCAGTTACTGTTGGCAGGGTGTAATAAGTAAAGTTATAAATTACTTTTGAAAAGAGTACAGGGTAATGAGTAATACATTACATTTATTGTGTTATTTGGCCAACAGTGTTTATAACAAATCCAACTGCTTGTGACAGTTGATCCTTCTTTTATAGGCTGTTAGTGTCCTTCTCTATGCAAAGTGAACTTCCTCACAGTCTGCTATAAAGACTTGATATCATGCTGTCAGTTGCAGCAGAAGAAGAGAAGCTCCCATCAGATCACCTTCAATACCAACCATGTTCTCTGTAGCTCTGCTGCTGCTGCTGGCTGCTGGATCCTGTGAGTCTCACTGAGGCAGAGACACTGACAGTATGATCACAGCACACTGACTGTTCACTGTTATCACACTGATTCAATATTCAACATGTTTTCCTCCACAGGTGTAAAGTGTGAACAGTTGACACAGCCAGCCTCTGTGACTGTGCAGCCAGGTCAACGTCTGACCATCACCTGTCAGGTCTCTTATTCTCTGGGCAGCTATCGCACAGCTTGGATCAGACAGCCTGCAGGGAAAGGACTGGAGTGGATTGGAATTGCAGGTGATGGATGGAGCACATATTACAAAGATTCACTGAAGAACAAGTTCAGTATCACCATAGACTCTTCCAGCAAAATAGTGACTCTAAACGGACAGAATGTGCAGCCTGAAGACTCTGCTGTGTATTACTGTGCCAGAGAGACACAATAACACAAACAATCAGTAGACCTGAACAAAAACCCAGGCCCGGCCCTAACCAATTTGGCGCCCTAGGCAAGATTTTAGGTGGTGCCCTCCTTGCTTCGCAGTAAATTCCATGGCCAGTTATATACATACATATACTCAAGCAAGAAGAATAGAATAGAATAGAACTGTCACTGTACATATGTACGATGAGATTAAAGAGAAAGAAACTGAACAGCTTTGTCTTTGACATTTTCTTTTATTTTTAGAGAAACAAGTTGCTCAATCAAAACAGTTAACAAGAAAATTATGAATTACAAAATAAATAATACAAGAAATGTAATACAACTAGCCTACACAAAGTATAAAATTTAACTACCTACAAAATAAAAACTGTAAACAAGTGATAGCGAACCTTTATTCCTGATGCTGCATCACTGGGTTCTTCTGAGGTGGAGGTGACAGGAGGATCACTTGATGCTGTTGAAGCGGCAATGACTTTAGAGGACTGCTGTATACCATCACGCACCAGGGTGAGTTTTAACAACCACAAACCCTGGTTCACAGCCAAACTCAGACAGTTATGGTTGCAGAAAGAGCAAGCGTTTGTGCTTTCCCACCTGAAAGCCATAACGGACCCACTCCTGGACCCCCTGCAGTTTGCCTACAGAGCCAACAGGCCTGTAGATGACGCGGTTAACATCGCAGTAAAACATGGCCCTGCACTTCACCCTCCATCATCTGGACTCCCCAGGAACCTACGCCAGGATCCTGTTTGTGGACTTCAGCTCTGCGTTTAACACCATCATCCCTGCTCTGCTACAGGACAAGATCAAGATCTCCCAGCTCACTGTGCCTGACTCCACCTGCAGGTGGATCACAGACTTCCTGTCTGACAGGAAACAACACGTGAAGCTGGGGAAAAATGTCTCTGACTCCCAGACCATCAGCACCGGATCCCCTCAGGGCTGCGTTCTTTCTCCTCTGCTCTTCTCCCTGTATACTAACAGCTGCACCTCCAGTCACCAGTCCGTCACTCCTGAAGTTCGCGGATGACACCTCCCCCATTGGGCTCATCTCTGGTGGAGATGAGTCCGCCTACAGATGGGAGATTGACCATCTAAATGCTCTAAAAACAGTGGAGATGGTTGTGGACTTTAGAAAGAACCCAGCCCCACCCGCCCCCATCATCCTGTGTGACTCCTTCCGCTTCCTGGGTACCATCATCACCCAGGACCTGAACATCAGCTCCCTCACCAAGAAAGCCCAGCAGAGGATGTACTTCCTGCGGCAGCTGGGGAAATTCAACCTGCCAAAGACGATGATGGTGCACTTCTACACTGCCATCATCAGGTCCATCCTCACCTCATCCATCACCATCTGGTACGCTGCTGCCACTGCCTAGGACAAGGGCAGACTCAGCGCATCATTTGTTCCGCATCATTCGCGATCAGCTGCAACCTGCCATCCCTCCAAGACCTGTACGTCTCTAGGACCCTGAGGCGTGCAGGCAAGATTGTGGCTGACCCCTCCCACCCTGGCAGGAAGCTACGGTCCATTTCTTCCGTTTCTTTCCGTCTGCAGCTGGCCTCATTAACAAGGCCCGGACCCCCCACTGTCACTGACTCTCATACCCACACCATATATATGCATTACATTAATGCACATTTATCTATATTTTTAAAAACGTACTTTATTATTGTGTGATTTTTGTGTGACTTGCATATTTTTGTGTGATTTATATTATTTATCTTTTTATTTTTTTGTGTGAATGTATATTTTAAGCACCATTGCACCAAGACAAATTCCTCGTATGTGTAAAAACCTACCTGGCAATAAATCTGATTCTGATTCTGTAGGTGGCCCAGGATTTGCAGGAGGTGGATTTAGATATTTCAACAGCGCATCTGAAGAGAGAAGAGGAGTAAGTGACACCGTTGGGTGTTACAGTTTAATAATGAAATGATTCCAAGAAAAAATTAATAATAACAATGAAAAACCTAAGAGATGCATTACTTTCACTGTACTGTACATGAATGATATACAGTGCAATTGTTTCTGATATGCAGATTAGATTAGATTTAATCTAATTGTCATTACAGTGAAATGCTGATTGGAAGCAGTAAACTGCAGTATAATATAACATATGGGAATGTATTCATATTAATGATGTGCACTTTAACATGGATGTAAAGTTTAACACTATAAACACACTTTAGACACTACTGAACTGTAACACAACAAACAACAAGGCTTACAACTCTAATATATAAAGGTGTGTGAAAGGAATAGCATTTGACTGACTGTTACAAGCAGAGCAAACGTTAGCTGACCAATAATAAATACAAATAAAAATGTAGACAAATGTAAACGCCTGCTGAATAGATCTAATGTTTACAAATGTCCCTGAGCAATATAAGGTGGGAGTATTACTTTTTTCCATAACAGCTGTTAGGCCCCTCCATAACATGAACTGATGTTAAAACGAGCAAACGCTATTTATTGATTAACAAACCGTGTTAGGCTAAAGGTTACTATCGTTCTGCAACAGACAAATCATTTCATCTCATTATCTTTACTCTACCTCTGTCTTTGTCGTGTTTTTCCTCCTCTTCTTTTCTTTTCTCCTTCCCTCGTTTTGACATTGTTAATGGTTTCTGGGGTGACTTCAGAAAACTCAACCATCTCTCAGAGAGCAGGTAGAGGAGGAGGTCTTATTATTGTTTAATAGGCTTTGCTATGCAGTTAAATTAATGTGGGCTTATTTTTTTCATACTAAGAAATAATAGCACCAACTAGTTTTAGTATAAAAATATTGAAAGTCAAACCTTTTCTTTTTTTAATTCCCCCATTGTGGCGCCCCTAGATGGATGGCGCCTTTAGCATTTGCCTATACTGCCTATGCCACAGCCGGCACTGCAAAGACCCCTCAGTGCCGGAACACTTGTAACATGAAGCCACCAGAGGAGGAGCCCTCAGACCACTAATGATTTCAACACCAGTTCACTGTTACAGTGAAGAAAGAAACAGACATAATAAGAATTGAAAAATGAAAAGGAATAAAAGACGGTTCATCATAATATAGAATAATAATATCAAACATACAATGGTTGCATTTTACAAAACGTGTTTTTTTCTGGTCTGTCTCAGAAATATAAATTATGGAATTTCTTTGTATTGACTGAAAAACATGGGTATTCATGGCATCCATGTACCGAGGAGTGTTGAATGTAGAATGTTATTCCTGTATTTAATGCTTAATTAATATTCTCAAATGTATACTTCACTATTATTGCTACTCAGGTTTTTGTTTTCCTGAAATCTTGAAAATGTTTGACTTATGAACACTTGAAAGAAATGTTTTTTGTGAGAAAATCACTATTGTAACATAACGAATAAGATTTGTTAGGGTGTTATTTGACAATCATTTACATTAAAATGTTATTAAAAATACTCACTCTAGGTGAATCGTAAACTATTCGAGGTCTTCCCATGATGCAGACTGTGGTCTATAATGTGGTCTTTAATAAGGGTCAACCAACTTAAATAATGTGTTTGTCAACCTGTTGCACAAATTATACTGAAACATGCAAGAGGGACTCTTGGAGGAATGACTAATGTACAGTAAACATTCATTCTGCAGTTTCACCAAACATCAACTGAGATCCAAGTCAAATCCAGTTCCACACTGTGAGGAGGAGTCAGTGCAAAACTCAGATGTCTTCCACCTCTACTTATCTGACTGCAGAGAGGATGACAGAGAACAGTGGACACACAGTTTAACATGATGGACTATAGGACAGGACTGCTGCTGTTAACTATCTGCTGGGCAGGTGAACATCTTCAATGATGTTGATTTGACATATTTTCATTTTTTTACAACCAAGATGGTTGGTTTGTTTCTGGGGAACTTTTTATTTTCCTGCACTATGTAGTTTGTAGAATTATGAGACATTTTACAGCTAGTGATGACAGAGATGTGGTGCGCTCCTCTCTCCAGCGCTCTCTCGTGGACTCGTCCTCCAGCAGTACTCAGGCTGCGTGTTATTAGTTGGGGGAGTGGCTTTGGAGGGAGGCCTGGAGAGAGAGAGGATGGGTTTTTTCAGTTGGATACTTTCAAATTCCAGTCTCCAACAATACCTACCTGTGCTTTAATAATACAATGTGCATCATGGACTGAAAGACCCCAACTATCTCATAGGATTGTGGGTTTGCCTTCAGTTAAGTTGAAATTATTTTCAATATCTTTTTATAAATACAGAATGATACAGGAAGATGGATACACATGCTGAACTTCATAAAGTTCAAGGAATACATTGGATTGTACTAAAAAACACTTCATGTTGAAAATCACATCTGATATCTGTGCTAAACCCTAATCAACAACTATCAATACTAATCATCCATAAATCCTTTTTCTACAGCTTATTTTAACTGTTGAGTGTATCCCAGCATGTACTAGCAGAGAGGCAGGGACAGGTTTACAGAGTATGGCAGAGCTTCAAACACAACCATCTTTCTGTATTTTAAGGATTCACAAGTTACATTATGTTCAAATGGAAAATAGTTGCAGTCCCTCCTTTAGAGGTGTAGAGGGCAGTCAAGGACCGACTGTGTTCTTAATGCTGAGCACAGTAATGTTAATGTTAATGATAATATGTTACATACATGAATAATAATGTTATATGCTATAATGTTTTCATCCAAATGTGATGGCTTCCTTACCCTGTCAGAACATATGCAATTTAGGTAAAATGGCTATTCCAACTTTTCCATGTGTTATATGTGTGAATGTGTGTGTCTCTAAACATGTTTCAGCCTTGTTCAGTGTGCACTAAGAAAAGCTGGTTTGGATAATGGATATGATTCAAATTGTATGTTGCTTATACTGTCTGTATGTTACATACTGTATGCTCAGAATCTGGCACCAAATGTTGGATGCAGTCAGTTCCATTTATGGTCTGTGTCAATTGAAATCACATAAGAAGCAAACATTAGGCAAACACTCCTCTAATGAATATCTTTATACAACCAACAAAAAGTATTCCCTCAGTAAGTAGATCAGATCCCTTCAGTCAATAAATATCACTGTTATCCTTTTTATTTTTTCAACACCATGAGGAGGAGTCAGTGCAAATTTGGATCTCTTCCATCTTTATTATTTAGCTCACTGCAAACTGGAGACACAGCAAACCATCATCCAGACACACAACACATTTTCACTATGACTTTAACAGCATGTATACTGTTTCTGATGGTATCACTGATTTCTGGTGAATACACAATTCTGCCCTCTTCTTTTTCTGTGTCAAGGTTTCTGTTTGGCTGTATTCTGATCAAACTGCTGTTCTCCCCAGGTGTTTGCAGTCAGACTCTGACCGAGTCAAACTGACCTGTACATATGCAGGAATATCAGATAGTAGCGCTGAAATCAGCTGGATCAGACAAGCTGAAGGAAAAGGACTGGAGTGGGTTGCCTTCATTTCTGCTCCGAGTGGAAGCACTAAAGCTTATTCCACATCAGTCCAGAATCGCTTCACCATCTCCAGAGACAACAACGTGGACCAGGTGTATCTGCAGATGAACAGCCTGACAACTGAAGACTCTGCTGTTTATTATTGTGCTCGACAGCCACAGTGACACAGGAAGCCACAGAGCTGTACAGAAACCACTACAGACAGTCACTGATAGAAAATAAAACCACTTTGTACAAGTTGTTTTAAAAATAACCCCTAATTCAGAGTCATTGATCAATCTCCCCATTAATTCTTTAAATTTTTTATTAATGTCATTAATTATATCATATTTGTCATTGTTTCTTTCAATCTGTTTTTTTCAGGGTTTTTCAAGTTCCTTGACAAGTTTACATTTTTTTCACTTACAAAATACTGTTGTTGATGTTGTTTAAACAAAAGCTTTTTTAAAACTAATTTAAAAGATTTTAATGCCAGTTTTATTGTACATTAAAGTCCAAAGGTGCATTAAAAAATAGAAAATTAAAAGGAATAGAAAAAAAACTAAAAACACTGATCAACTGATTGAAAAACAAAGGTACTGGCCTGGTCTCTCGAGACAACACAGTGTTTACAACTAGTTGAGTTTTGTTCTTTCGATGACCAAATCAGCTACCTAAATGTATATATTATGTGATTGAATTTTCTCCTCCCTGTGAGGAGGAGTCAATGCAAAACTCAGATGTCTTCCACCTCTACTTATCTGACTGCAGAGAGGATGACAGAGAACAGTGGACACACAGTTTAACATGATGGACTATAGGACAGGACTGCTGCTGTTAACTATCTGCTGGGCAGGTGAACATCTTCACTGATCTTTAGTTGACATATTTTTTATTTTTGCTGCCAATGTAACACTCGACATGAATATCTTCTTGCTTTAACAGGTGTTGATGGTCAGACTCTGACAGAATCTGAACCAGTGGTTAAAAGGCCTGGAGAATCTCACACACTGACCTGCACATATTCGGGGTTTAGTAGCCATATTCATAATGCTTGGATCAGACAGGCTGCTGGAAAAGGACTGGAGTGGATTGCTGCTATCTATAGTGATAGTAGTGGCAAATACTACTCTCAGTCAGTTCAAGGCCGGTTTACCATCTCCAGAGACAACAGCAGACAGCAGGTGTATCTGCAGATGAACAGTCTGAAGACTGAAGATTCTGCTGTTTATTATTGTGCTCGAGACTCACAGTGACTGGAGTTGGTTGAGCAGCTGTACAAAATCCTTCAGTACTCGTCTTTACCACAATAAGCTCTCATGATAAATGTCCTCACTTCAACTAAGAAAATGATACAATACAGTTCCTTTGTGAGAACCACTTATATTTGAATAGAAAAATAATTAGAACAGACATATACATGTAGAAATAATATTACTGAATATATTTTGGAATATTTTGCATATTCCACGGAACTTCATTAAAATTACTCCTCAACAGCTGAACAACAGCCCAATACTGCGAACAATACATATTTTTTATAGTATATATGAAATTATATGTTTTATTATATTTTCCATGTAGATTTTTTTCAGTATTTCACATTCCATATATTTTGAACAATATATGAATATTTGTCCCTGCATTATAAAACCATTTCCTGAAAAGTACTATCGTAAAACATGTTTTTTGTGCTCTTGTATGTTGAAGCTTGGAGAATAAAGTTTTTTTTTTTGTGTACACAAACAACAACAAAAAACCTCCAAATGTATCATTCAAATACAAAAACACCAACTCATCATTTTCTATTTTAAGATAATCTGTCTGCCATGTTCCCTTTTAAACCTGTAGAGGGAGCTCTATGCAAACTCTTCCCTCATTACAAACATCATCAACAACTCCAGTGGCTGATGGCTCCAAGTTTCTCTGTATGTCTTCAAACATCTGCTGATTTTAATAAATATATATTCCATTATCCATGATTTATGTTCAAAAGCAATAATTATCAATATAATTGTTGCAGTTATACAACTGACATGTTTTAATATTGAAATGTAGCCAATACAATACATTTAGGCATTAATCATTAATACAGTTAACAGTTATTTCATTTCTATCACTGTAAATGTAAAGTCTGATTTTCAAAATGTTACAGTTGAGTGTGTAATAAAGTTAAAATATCATATGTAAAGCAGAGGTGATTTCCAGGCATGTTTTCACTCTGCAGATATAATAACAGTCAACAGACTCTTCTATTGGCTCCAGTTAGACCAACATTGATGCTTCATATGTTTGATTCTATGCAAACTCAGTGACCTTCCTTGTTACTCAGCTATAAAAACTTCCCATCAGGCTGTCAGTGGAGTTCACAGCACGTCAGTAAGACTCAGTCAGTAGACTCTTCCTGTAAAACAGTGACTCTAAACGGACAGAATGTGCAGCCTGAAGACTCTGCTGTGTATTACTGTGCCAGAGAGACACAATAACACAAACCATCAGTAGACCTGAACACTTGTAACATGAAGCCACCAGAGGAGGAGCCCTCAGACCACTAATGATTTCAACACCAGTTCACTGTTACAGTAAAGAGAGAAAGAGGCATAATAAGATTTGAAAAGGTAAATGAATATAAGATGGTTCATTAAAATATTGAATAATAATATCAAACACACAGTGGAGGCATTTTACAAAACATGTTTTTTTCCTTCTGTCTCAAAAATATTAATTATGGAATTTCTTTGTATTGACTGAAAAACATGAGTATTCATGGCATCCTTGTACTGAAGAGTTACATGTTATTCATGTATTTAATGCTTAATTAATATTCTCAAATGTATTCTTCACTATTATTGCTACTCAATTTTTTGTTCTCCTGAAATCTTGAAAATGGTATGACTTATGAACTATTGTAACATAATGAAGAACATTTGTTAGGGTGTTATTTGACATTCATTTACATTAAAATGTAAAATGTTAAAAAAATACTCACTTTAGGTGTATGGTAAAATTGATAAACTATTGTCGAGGTCTTCACATTTCATTAGCATTAGCAGTTAGCTATGGCTTCTCCCTCTCCCTCTCCTCTGTCCTGCTCAATGTGTCAGATGTTCAGTTATTCCTCTGCCTCCTTTAGTGATAATGGTACCTGTATTAAATGTAGTTTATTTACTGCGCTGGAGGCGAGGCTTAGTGAGTTAGAGGAACCGTACCGCACCACTCAGATATCTTTAGCCGCTATAGTTAGCCAGCCCCCGGTAGCCGGTGCGGTCTGACCGAAGGTAGCTTCTGTTAGATCTGTAGATCCTCCGGTAGTTCCCGAGCAGCCGGGAAGACAGGGAGGCTGGGTGACTGAGCGAAGGAAGACTAAAACGGCGAAGCCCACAGGTCACCACCAACCCCTTCACGTTTCCAATACATTTTCCCCACTCAGCGATACACCCGCTGAGGAACCAACTCTGGTTATTGGCAGCTCCTTAGTTAAATGTATCCCTGGGGCCAGAGCGGGCGACATTGAATCAAATTTAAAACTGCTGGCTAAAGATAAACGTAAATACAGAAAGATTGTTATCCACGTCGGCGGTAATGACACCCGTTTACGCCAATCGGAGGTCACAAAGATTAATGTGGAGTCGGTGTGTAATTATGCTAAGACAATGTCGGACTCCGTAGTTTTCTCTGGACCCCTCCCCAATGTGACCAGTGATGACATGTATAGCCGCATGTCGTCATTCCACCGCTGGCTGTCGAGGTGGTGTCCAGCAAACGATGTGGGCTTCATTGATAACTGGAAGCCTTTTTGGGGAAAACCTGGTCTGATTAGGAGAGACGGCATCCATCCCACTTTGGATGGAGCGGCTCTCTTATCTAGAAATATGGCGAAGTTTATCTCTAAAACCTGACAGTCCAGAGTTAGGACCAGGAAGCAGAGCTGCTGTCTTACACACTTCTGTGTCACCCACCCAAAACCCCATAGAGACTGTCTGTCCCCCGACCACCTAAATTATTTAAAGAAATAAAAACAAGAGGAGTTAAACATAAAAATCTAATAAAAATTAAAACCAACTCCTCAGTAGCACAAAATAAGAGAATGAAATGTGGGCTGTTAAATATCAGGTCTCTGTCCTCTAAAGCTGTTTTAGTGAATGAATTAATATCAGATTATGATATTGATTTACTTTGTCTTACTGAGACCTGGTTGTCCCACAAGGAGTATGTTAGCCTAAATGAATCCACCCCCCCCAGTCATATTAATACTCACATTCCTCGAGGCACTGGCCGAGGAGGTGGAGTAGCAGCCATATATGATTTGAGCGTTTTAATGGACCCTAAACCAAAAACTAAATTATAATTCATTTGAAAGCCTTGTTCTTAGTCTTTCTCACCCAAACTGGAAAACATTGCAGCCAGTTCTATTTGTTATATTGTACCGCGCTCCTGGACCGTACTCTGATTTTATATCTGAATTTTCAGAGTTTTTATCAAGTTTAGTCCTTAAATCAGATAAAGTAATTATTGTAGGTGATTTTAATATTCATGTGGATGTTGACAATGACAGCCTTAGTAATGCATTTATATCATTAATAGACTCAATTGGCTTCTGGCAGAGTGTAAATAAACCAACTCATTGTTTTAATCACACTCTTGACCTTGTTCTATCATATGGCATTGATATTGAACATTTAATAGTCTTCCCACATAATCCTTTCCTATCTGACCATTATTTAATAACTTTTGAATTCATGTTGTTAGATTATAAGCCATTAGGCAAAACTTCCTACAGCAGATGTCTATCTGACAGTGCTGTAGCTAAATTTAAGGAGGAGATTCCTTCAGCGTTTAATTCAATGCCATGTCTGAATTTAACAGAATCCTATAACGACTTTAGTTCCTCTGAAATTGATAATCTTGTCGATAGTGCTACAGGCTCACTACGATCAACATTAGACTCTATCGCTCCTATAAAAAGGAAATTATTAAAACATAGGAGACTTGCACCTTGGTATAACCACCAAACCCGCCAGTTAAAACAAATAGCTAGGAAATCTGAAAGGAAATGGCGCTCTTCCAAATTATCAGAATATCGCTCAAATTGGCAAGATAATCTTAAAACTTATAGAAAGGCCCTCCGTAATGCCAGAGGAGCCTATTACTCAGCACTAGTAGAAGAAAATAAGAATAACCCTAGGTTCCTCTTCAGCACTGTAGCCAGGCTGACAGAGAGCCACAGCTCTATTGAGCCACATATCCCCATAACATTAAGTAGCAATGACTTCATGAGCTTCTTCTATAATAAAATTATTACTATTAGAGAAAAAAATAATCACCAACTGCCATCAACAGTTATCAGTGGCTCTCCAAGTTCAGGGACTTCTGTCAATGTAAACTTAGATATATATTTAGACTGTTTTTCTGCTATCGATCTTCATCAGTTAACTTCAATAATTTCTTCATCGAAGCCATCAACCTGTCTATTAGACCCGATCCCAACTAGGCTGCTTAAAGAAGTTGTTCCCTTAATTGGCACTTCTTTACTGGATATGATTAATCTTTCTTTATTATCAGGATATGTACCCCAGTCCTTTAAAGTAGCTGTAATTAAACCCCTTCTTAAAAAGTCCACTCTTGACCCAGGGGTTTTAGCCAACTATAGACCAATTTCTAACCTCCCCTTCCTCTCTAAGATTCCGGAGAAAGTAGTCGCCAAACAGGTGAGTGACTTTCTACATAACAATAGTTTATTTGAGGATTTTCAGTCAGGATTTAGAGTTCATCATAGCACAGAGACAGCTCTGGTTAAAGTTAATAATGACCTTCTGACTGCTTCTGACAATGGACTTGTCTCTGTACTTGTATTATTAGATCTTAGTGCTGCATTTGACACCATTGACCATAATATTCTTTTACAGAGACTTGAGCATCAAATTGGCATTAAAGGAACCGCACTAAGCTGGTTTAAGTCATATTTATCAGATCGCTCGCAGTTTGTACATGTTAACGATGAATCTTCAATAAATACTACAGTTAGTCATGGAGTTCCACAAGGTTCTGTACTTGGACCAATACTATTTACTTTATATATGCTCCCTTTAGGCAACATTATTAGGAATCACTCCATTAACTTTCACTGTTATGCAGATGATATGCAGTTATATCTATCAATCAAGCCCAATGAAATTAATCAATTATCTAAATTACAAACATGTCTTAAGGACATAAAATCCTGGATGACCTGCAATTTTCTGATGTTAAACTCAGAAAAAAACGAAATTCTTGTTCTTGGCCCCAAAACCTTAGAGACTCACTGTCTAAAGATATAGTTACTCTAGATGGCATTAACTTGGCCTCTAGCACCACTGTCAGGAATCTTGGAGTTATCTTTGATCAGGATTTGTCATTTAACTCCCACATAAAGCAGACCTCTAGGACTGCCTTCTTTCATTTACGTAATATTAGAAAAATTAGACACATACTATCACAGACAGATGCAGAAAAAATAATCCATGCATTTGTTACTTCAAGGCTGGATTACTGCAACTCTTTATTATCAGGTTGCCCCAATAAGTCCATTAAAATGCTCCAATTAATTCAGAACGCTGCAGCACGAGTACTGACAGGAACTAGAAAAAGACATCACATCTCTCCTGTACTAGCTTCTCTGCATTGGCTCCCTGTAAAATGTAGAATAGAATTTAAAATCCTCCTCCTCACCTATAAAGCTCTTCATGGTCAGGCCCCTTCATATCTTAAAGAGCTCATAGTACCCTATTACCCCTCTAGAACACTACGTTCTCTGAATGCTGGGCTACTTGTGGTTCCTATAGTCTCTAAAAGTAGAACAGGAGCCAGAGCCTTCAGTTACCAAGCTCCTCTCCTGTGGAACCAGCTTCCATTTGTGGTTTGGGAGGCAGACACCCTCACCACATTCAAGAGTAGGCTTAAGACATTCCTCTTTGATAAAGCTTATAGTTAGGGCTGGATTAGGTGAGTCCTGAACCATCCCTTAGTTATGCTGCTATAGGCCTAGACTATCGGGGGATTTCCCATGGTGCACTGAGCTCCTCCCTTCCTCTCTCTTTCTGCACTCATTCATGTCCCATTAATGCATGTTTCTAACTTCACTTCTTCCCCGGAGTTCTTGTGCTTTCTCGTCTCGCAGGTTCTTGTCGATCCTGGTGGAGCCTCCTGCCATGGTCCTGCTACATTGCCATCGCCAATACTGTTGTTGCTGTGCACCTGTCTGTCTCTCTCTCTCTCTCTCTCTCTCTCTCTCTCTCTCTCTCTCTCTCTCTCTCACCCCAACTGGTCGAGACAGACGACCACCCACCTAGAGCCGGAGGTGGTACTGTTGGGTCTCTGTAATTAATGTTTTAAAGAGTTCGGTCTAGACCTGCTCTATTTGAAAAGTGTCCTGAGATAACTTCTGTTATGAATTGGCGCTATACAAATAAAATTGAATTAAAATTGAATTGAATTCACATGATGCAGACTGTGGTCTATAATGTGGTCTTTAATAAGGGTCAACCAACTTAAATAATGTGTTTGTCAACCTGTTGCACAAATTATACTGAAACATGCAAGAGGGACTCTTGGAGGAATGACTAATGTACAGTAAACATTCATTCTGCAGTTTCACCAAACATCAACTGAGATCCAAGTCAAATCCAGTTCCACACTGTGAGGAGGTGTCAATGCAAAACTCAGATGTCTTCCACCTCTACTTATCTGACTGCAGAGAGGATGACAGAGAACAGTGGACACTGTTCTCTGGACAGGACTGCTGCTGTTAACTATCTGCTGGGCAGGTGAAGGTCATATCTGATCTTTATTTCATTTTTTTTTTTTTTTTTTGTGCTGCCACTTTAACACATGACATGAATATCTTTCTTGGCTTGACAGGTGTTGATGGTCAGACTCTGACAGAATCTGAACCAGTGGTTAAAATGCCTGGAGAATCTCACAGATTGACCTGTGCAGCCTCTGGATTCACATTCAGCAGCTATCATATGAACTGGGTCAGACAGGCTCCTGGAAAAGGACTGGAGTGGATTGCCTGGGTTGAAAGAGATAATGACAGGAAATACTACTCTCAGTCAGTTCAAGGCCGGTTTACCATCTCCAGAGACAACAGCAGACAGCAGGTGTATCTGCAGATGAACAGTCTGAAGACTGAAGATTCTGCTGTTTATTATTGTGCTCGAGATTCACAGTGACACAGGAAGGAGCAACGTCATACAAAAACCTCCTGTACTAGTACTTTTTTCTGAAACTGAAAGATTATTATTAACCACCAACATAAATCATAAAAAATAAAATGTTTTAATGATCAGTTCCTCACAAAACAGCCAAGGGCAGCACAACAATCGATTGAAATCATTGTCCAAAAATTAATCAAATAAATATTACATGTACACATTTCAGGCATATTAACCGTCATTTCGAACATATCAGGAGTACTGACTGGGGTCCCTGGGAGCCAATAATAAACTACTCTAAGAGACAGCCAGAAAAATGTTAACTTTCTTTTGAAAACATTAGTTATGCAGTTAATGTCATCTGAAAAGAAACAGATAATTATTATTTTGGGAAAGCTACAGTTAACTGGCATATTGGGTATTACTAAAGTGATACTTTAAATCAGAACCCATGGCACAAATTAAGTTTATTAAAAATAACATCAAATAACATAAATACATACAATGAATAATAGAAAGTCAATAAATAAAAATTGATTGACAAAATCATGAAAAATTGGAATGATAGAATAAAGCTTGTTATATGACAACAATTTTACCTCTTGGATCAGTGGGATTTAAGGTTAATGTTTATATGATTTGGTTAAGTCACAATTATGAGAGTGTAATAATGTTGCAGTTCCCATTATAAAAACACTAGATGGCAGTCAGTGTCAAGTTTCTCTCTCCTCTGTCACTATCCAAGAATAAACTTCTTTTTAAAAGACTCTCATATCTGCTTATCTCACTGATCTCAACTGACTGACACTCAAACCCTGGACTGAATTAGAGTTTTATACTCACACCCTTTGTGAGCTCGCTTCACCACAACACTGATAGAACATTTGAAGTGCTGGATCAACAGTGACTGCAGCTTCATGTGTTCATTTAGTTTGGAGGTCACACTGAAGTGAAGACACTGAGAAAAGGAGAAAGACTGAACAACATCTTTATTGTTGGTGTTTCTGTCTGTTTTTAACTCACTCTCTCTCTTATTCCAGCACTCCTCCTTCTCTCACAGATTTAGTCTTTATGTATCAACACTGTAACTCCAAAATGTCTGACTGTTAAAATGCAAATTCACACACTGATACACAATCCCCACCCATTCTGCCTGCACAATATATATCCTTCATAATAACCTTTGCAGTTGCAGACTCAGCCAAGTTCCCACCATGACAGCTGTACAAAGTCTCTTCCTCTTGGCTCTCATTTCAGGTGAGTGAAGTCGGTATGCAGCTGAGGAGAAAATGAGCTTTGGATGTCTGCTGGCCCCCCCCTCATCTAAACTCTGTGTCTCTTTCAGTTGCTCAGGGTCAGTCCCTCACCTCCTCAGAGGCAGTGGTCAGCAGAGCTGGAGAACCAGTCACTCTGTCCTGTAAAGTGGAAGGACTCACTCTGGCTTGGCTGCACTGGATTCGTCAGAAACCAGGGAAAGGACTGGAATGGATCAGACGCATTGATAGCGGAACTGGCACAATATTTGCCCAAAGTCTCCAAGGCCAGTTTTCCATCACCAAAGACACCTCCAAAAACCTTGTGTCCTTAGAGGTGAGGAGTCTGAAACAAGAAGACTCTGCAGTTTATTATTGTGCACGAGAGCCACAGTGACACACCAGACTGCAACGCTGCACAAACACTGAACAACACTGATCCCTGTGTGAGAAGCACTGAAGCATGTCAGCCCTTTGACAACAGTTTACCACTGAATGACTGATTATCACTGAAATATATTTATTAAATAAAAAACAGTTTGCCACTGAATGATGGCCAATCACCAATGAAACATATTTCATCATAAAAAAAATATTTGTCAGTGTTTATCATGACTCACAGCAATGTCTGCTTTTATAATCAGACAACCTCCCTGTAATTAGCATTAATTAAAGTACAAAACTTAAAAGGCACAGTATCATTAACACACTGACACAACCTACATCAACTTCATGAGACTTATATAAATCCAAATATGAGTGACAGGGTACATATTTGTTTTTTTCATGATATTATGAAGGATGTTGTTCAAATCATTATTTAACACTACATTGCCAATGTCATATTCAATACAAATCATAACTTACTTTTTGTTAAATTTAGTTTGTAAAGAGAAAGAAGCTGAAAAACATTAGATCAGAAAATAAAATAAAATCACAGTTTTCACCTGGTTGAATGCTTTAAACTATCAGTATAAACCTTTCTCTACATATATTGCATATATATAATACATATTTCTCTTCTGTGATATATCTATAGTATTATAGTTGATTATTGTTCCTGCGATGACCACATCAGCTATCTAAATTTATATATTATGTGACTGAATTTTCTCCTCGCTGTGAGGAGGAGTCAATGCAAAACTCAGATGTCTTCCACCTCTACTTATCTGACTGCAGAGAGGATGACAGAGAACAGTGGACACACAGTTTAAGTTTTAATGATGGACTATAGGACAGGACTGCTGCTGTTAACTATCTGCTGGGCAGGTGAACATCTTCACTGATGTTGATTTGACATATTTTTATGTGTGCTGCCAACGTAACATATGACATGCATCTTTCTTGGTTTGACAGGTATTGATGGTCAGACTCTGACAGAATCTGAACCAGTGGTTAAAAGGCCTGGAGAATCTCACAGATTGACCTGTACAGCCTCTGGATTCACATTCAGCAGCTACTGGATGGCCTGGGTCAGACAGGCTCCTGGAAAAGGACTGGAGTCGGTTGCTGGTATTTATGACAGTAGCAACATCTACTACTCTCAGTCAGTTCAAGGCCGGTTTACCATCTCCAGAGACAACAGCAGACAGCAGGTGTATCTGCAGATGAACAGTCTGAAGACTGAAGATTCTGCTGTTTATTATTGTGCTCGAGACTCACAGTGACACAGGAAGGACCAACGGCATACAAAAACCTCCAGTACTTATCTTTACTGGGCTTTTACTTTTGTTGTTGTTGTTTTGAAAACTGAAAGATTATTATTACCACCAAAATAAATCATTAAAAACATAAAATGTTTTAATGATCAGTTCCTCACAAAACAGCCAAGGGCAGCACAATAATCTGAAAAATGTATCAAATAAATACTATATTTACACATGTCAGGCATATTAACCCTCATCTGGACATATCAGGAGTACTGACTGGGGTCCATGGGGAGCCAAGAATAAACTACTACAAGAGAGAGCCATAAAAATGTTAACTTTCTTTTTAAAACATATAGTTGTGCCGTAAATGTCATCTGAAAAGAAACAGAAAATTATTATTTGTGGATTAAGTTTCTCTCTCCTCTGTCACTATAAGGAGACTCTCATATCTGCTTATCTCACTGATCTCAACTGACTGACACTCAAACCCTGGACTGAACTAGAGTTTTATACTCACACCCTTTGTGAGCTCGCTTCACCACAACACTAATAGAACATTTGAAGTGCTGGATCAGCAGTGACTGCAGCTTCATGTGTTCATTTATAGTTGTAGATCACCATTTCAAAGATGTTTCAAAATAAAGACTGAAGGAGCTGCTGTTTATTCTTGTGTTTGTTGAAAGTTGAATGAGTAAGTGATACTGCAATAAGACAAACATTTACTTCCTAAGTTCTTGAAGGAAAATGTCTTACTTCCACATGTTTCCTCTCTCAGCAGTAATCCACTTCACTGAGATGAGGATCAGTTTTGAAATAAAAGTGTATGAGACAACATATTCTTACTCTCTGTCTCTCAAAAATGGAAATGTGAAAACTGACAAACACACAGAAAAAGGAGAAAGACTGAAAAACATCTTTAATGGTGGTGTCTCTGTTTTAAACTCATTCTCTCGTCACAGTCAAACACTTTCTCACAGATTTAGTCTTTATGTATCAACACTGTATCTACACAATCATTGAAGTCAATATAAAGTTTTCTCTGCTGTTGCAGAGATACTCAGCGTATGAAAATATATCTGTCACATGTTTCCTTTTTAAACCTGTAGAGGAAGGTCTATGCAAACTCTTCCTCTCTTATAAACACTCCATCAGCAAGAACACTGGGACAGATTTATATATTTACTGAAACACTCAGATCAGAGAGCACTGAACTACAGTGTTTATCTCAGAATGGAAAATACAATGATCTGGAGTTTATTATTTATCGTTACTATTCAGGGTGAGAGAATCAGTTCAGCTTTACATCTTTTCTAAATGTCTAACTGGTGATTAACAGATTCATTGGATAATGATCACAATTTGTTTTCTTACAGGAGTTTGGAGTGAGATCAAACTTGACCAGACTCCCTCTGAGGTGAAAATACCTGGAGAGACAGTGAAGATGTCATGTATCATATCTGGTTATAGCATGACAAGCGGCTATTTTGACTGGATTCGACAGAGGCCAGGGAAAGCTCTGGAGTGGATCGGTGACATGAATTCAGGTTCAAACTCTCCTACCTATTCCAGCTCCTTTCAAAGTCGTTTCATCATGACTGAAGATGTGTCCAGCAGCACTCAGTACCTCGAGGTCAACAGCCTGACAGCAGAAGATTCTGCTGTTTACTTCTGTGCTCGAAGAGACACAGTGACTGAAGACAGTGGAGCAGCTGCACAAAAATCTCCAGACAACAAACAGCAGTGTGATCTTCTTGATATCTTGGTTTTCTCCCCACCACCTGCAAAAGCACTTTCATATATCCACATTATATTTCTATATAGTACTGTAATATCATGAATAAATAATTATTTTGATGATGTTAAATCATTCACAATAACAGAATCCCTTCAAAGGGTTATTCATACTAAATGACCTATGTCACATTCACAAGTACAAAACATAAATTTTGTGAATTTAATTTGAAAAGACTTACATCCTCATGCGCTGCCCAATATGCTTAAAGGGAATACTGAGAAGCCTTAATCCCAAGATGAATTATACGTTTTGTAATTTCACACATACATTGTTTGTAAGTGTGATAGATTTCTGAATTCAACTTTTTAAGCTCCATCAAAAGAAATGTGGGAAATATGTTTGTGGTTTTCATATAGAGATATTTTACAGCAAAACACGTCTGGACATTTGGACTGAACATTGATTCTCCAGTTTAACCAAACAAACTAAAAGCCAAGTCCAACCCTGTTCTCTCCTCCCTGTGAGGAGGAGTTAATGCAAAACTCAGATGTCTTCCACCTCTACTTATCTGACTGCAGAGAGGATGACAGAGAACAGTGGACACACAGTTTAACATGATGGACTATAGGACAGGATTGCTGCTGTTAACTATCTGCTGGGCAGGTGAACATCTTCACTGATCTTTAGTTGAAGTTGTTTTCAAAATGCTTCTAACTTAAAGCAACTGACCACTTTTGTTTTTGTCTTGACAGGTGTTGATGGTCAGACTCTGACAGAATCTGAACCAGTGGTTAAAAGGCCTGGAGAATCTCACAGATTGACCTGTACAACCTCTGGATTCACATTCAGCAGCTACTATATGAACTGGGTCAGACAGGCTGCTGGAAAAGGACTGGAGTGGATTGCTTATATCAGCAGTGGCAGTTGCAACATCTACTACTCTCAGTCAGTTCAAGGCCGGTTTACCATCTCCAGAGACAACAGCAGACAGCAGGTGTATCTGCAGATGAACAGTCTGAAGACTGAAGATTCTGCTGTTTATTATTGTGCTCGAGACTCACAGTGACACAGGAAGGAGCAACGCTGTACAAACATTTACAGTACTTATCCTCACTGGACTGATTATGAGAAATATTTCTGTTTATGATCTTTTGTTGTTGTTTTAAAAATGTAGAAAGATCATCAACAACAATAACCATTTAAACCCATTAAATTCTGTAACATTCACTTCCTCACAAAACAGCCAGACAGCACAGCAGTCTTTCTCAGAGACAGTTTCTGGTTTTACTTATTGAAAAATGACTTAAAAAACAAAACTTTTTCAAAATTTGAAAACAATTAAATTTAAACAAGTATTAAATTCTGATTTGCCTGAATGAAATTTATTTGACTGATGTCACAATTCCTACATTATTTCTCAAGTGCAACAAACTAAAGGCCAAACTCTGCCCTCATTGTGAGGACGAGTTTGTCTTCTACCTTTAATAATCTGACTGCAGACAGTGACAAAGCTTTTAGTTTTTACTGCAACTTTTGTTTTACACAAGGTAACAGAGTTTATATGTCTGAGTGGACAATTTATTTCTAGTGACTGAAAAAAGTTCCCAGCAGTTTTCTTAACTTTGATTCTTACTGAGGTTTTCATTCCCCTGATATCCTTTAAGTGCTATGACTTATGAACACTTTGTGAAGAAATCAGCAGTATAACATAATGAACAACGTTTGTTAAGGTGTCATATTTCTGTCAAAATGTAACTAAAATTATTTAGTAACTGAGACCCAAGTCAAATCCAGCTCAAACAGCTCACTTCATATTTAAAGTGTGTTTTAATCATTTGAAAACATGATAAACATACTGTAAACATGTCTTATAGAAAGCAACATTATTGGTGATTGTTCCTTTTGTTTCCATGGGTGCACATCATCATTGTTACATTAATGTATATGTTCTGTATCATGATTAATGCTCATATTCACATTAAGATTAGTAATAATGATCCTTATCATTGTTTGCAATTATACAAAAAAATACAAAATGTTTTAATATTGACTTGTTTGGATTTAGACAGTCATAGTTTACAGTCAGAGCAAAGTTAAAGTTGTTTCAGTTCTGTAAATGCAGAGGACATTTTCAAATATATCATATGTAAAGCAGTGGTGATTTCCAGGCATGTTTTCTCTCTGCAGATATAATAACATTCAACAGACTCTTCTATTGGCTCCAGTTAGACCAACATTGATGCTTCATATGTTTGATTCTATGCAAACTCAGTGACCTTCCTTGTTACTCAGCTATAAAAACTTCCCATCAGGCTGTCAGTGGAGTTCACAGCACGTCAGTTTCAACATAAACCATGTTCTCTGTAGCTCTGCTGCTGCTGTTGGCAGCTGGATGTGAGTCTCTCTGGATTTGTCAAAGTCAACAGTTCTTCTTTTGCAGTATAACTTGATCATTTGTTACAAAACATTTTCTTTTTTAACAGGTGTGAACTGTGAACAGTTGACACAGCCAGCCTCTGTGACTGTGCAGCCAGGTCAACGTCTGACCATCACCTGTCAGGTCTCTTATTCTGTTAGCAGCTACTACACAGCTTGGATCAGACAGCCTGCAGGGAAAGGGCTGGAGTGGATTGGAATGAGAGTTGGATCCACCACATATTACAAAGATTCACTGAAGAACAAGTTCAGTATCGACTTAGACTCTTCCAGTAACACAGTGACTCTAAACGGACAGAATGTGCAGCCTGAAGACTCTGCTGTGTATTACTGTGCTAGAGAGACACAATAACACAAACCATCAGTAGACCTGAACAAAAACCCCTCAGTGCCTGAACACTTGTAACATGAAGCCACCAGAGGAGGAGCCCTCAGACCACAGTTACAGTGAAGACAGAAACAGACATGATAAGAATTGAAAAAGTGAAAGGAATAACACACAGTTAATTATTACATAGATAAATAATATCAAATATACAGTGGAGGTATTTTGCAAAACATGTCCTCTCAGTCTTTCTCAAAAATATGAATTAGTTTAGTTACATGTTATTCCTTTATTTAATGCTTAATTAATATTCTCAATGTATTCTAACTATTATTGATACCCAGGTTTTGTCAACCTGTTGCACAAATTATACTGAAACATGCAAGAGGGACTCTTGGAGGAATGACTAATGTACAGTAAACATTAATTTTGCAGTTTCACCAAACATCAACTGAGATCCAAGTCAAATCCAATTCCACACTGTGAGGAGGAGTCAATGCAAAACTCAGATGTCTTCCACCTCTACTTATCTGACTGCAGAGAGGATGACAGAGAACAGTGGACACACAGTTTAACATGATGGACTATAGGACAGGACTGCTGCTGTTAACTATCTGCTGGGCAGGTGAACATCTTCACTGATCTTGATTTGACATATTTTCATTTTTACTAACAATGTAACAAATAACATGCATCTTTCTTGGTTTGACAGGTGTTGATGGTCAGACTCTGACAGAATCTGAACCAGTGGTTAAAAGGCCTGGAGAATCTCACAGATTGACCTGTACAGCCTCTGGATTCACATTCAGCAGCTACTGGATGCACTGGGTCAGACAGGCTCCTGGAAAAGGACTGGAGTGGATTGCTTATATCAGCAGTGGCAGTGGTAGCATCTACTACTCTCAGTCAGTTCAAGGCCGGTTTACCATCTCCAGAGACAACAGCAGACAGCAGCTGTATCTGCAGATGAACAGTCTGAAGACTGAAGATTCTGCTGTTTATTATTGTGCTCGAGACTCACAGTGACTGGAGTTGGTTGAGCAGCTGTACAAAATCCTACAGTACTCATCTGTCAGGCTGGTAGAGTCTGTGCATTAAGTATTTATAGTATATGTATTATACATTCATTTTATTTTGAATTTGACATGATTTAATTTTTTAATACATTGTTTTATATGCTACATTACATTTTATTTTTAGATGTATTTTAGTGAATAAATTAATAATTGTCCCTGAATTAAAGTCCAGAAAACTGTTCCTCATATTTTATTACGAAATATTAAAAACATAAAAAACACAATAAAAGTCACTTGTTGATAAAAGGGCCAAAACAGCACAATCTGGTTGCAGCAATTAAATTATTGCAAATACTAAACATTTATATAAATTAAGACATGTGGATATAAACTCCATAATATAAGATAATATGAGAGTGAAAAATAATGTTGAGTTTCTGGTATAAAACCACTGGACGACAGTCAGTGTCAAGTTTCTCTCTCTTCTGTTTCTAAAAGGAGACCCTGCACTGTCTCACCTGATTAATGTCCTCAGGTTAAAACATTATAAAACACACCACACAATGCTACATTTACTGACTTATGACTGGATTTAAATCCACAATTCATGACCAATTGACAGTTTGATACAATAAAACAAGAAATACACTGTAGTTATTTAGGGATGAAAGGTAGCTACATATCTCCATAATGTTACGACCCGGCTCGTGGGGAAAAGGGAAGCAACATGAACCAGAATGTTTTTGGTAAAATTGCAAGTTATTTATTTGCATGGTTCACAAGAAAAACGGGAAAAGGGCTATTGGATGCTGCTTAACTCAAAGAAACAAATATAACTCAAAGAGGTCTCTGCAAAATGAGAGATAGCCACTGACTACTTCAAAATCAAATTAAACAAAACTCTGACCGGTCATCAATAATCAAAATACAAAATAAGCAGCACCCTCTAAAACCTAGTGTGTCTAACATAAAATCAATCTACAGGTGTCCGGTGTGTGTCAGTTACCCCCACCTAGATCCTTGCCCAGTTTCCTTTTCCACAGTTCACAGATTAAGGCAACACAAGAGACACTAGGATCTTATACTTGTAAACTAAGGCTCCTACAGAAGTTAACACATTTACAACAGTAGAGCACAGTACACACAGCCGAGTTGATCAAGGGCAAAATCACAACTGTCCGTTCAACAGGTAGGCAGCTATTTGAATAGAGGAAGGCGGTAGATGATTGGAGGGATTACCAGACGCCGCACCAGTCAGATCACCGGCTGGAACCAGGAAGTAGGCAGGTCTCGCGCCAGCCAATCCTCGGCAAGGGGACACAGCTGCACAACACAGATACACATACCCAGGGAGGTGGCCATAACAATAATCACAAATAAACTTGTGCCTGTCATATGTTACAAATTGTTTAGTTTTTGTTACATTTTTATTTTATTTGGAAATAATAATATTATAACAAACCAAGAACAAAAAATCCAAATAAACCACACTGCATGCTATTTGATTTGACTTATTTCTGACACAGTCACACACAGATAAAGGTAAAATGTTGTAATAATGGCAAAAATGAACTACAGTAGTTTTCATCTAATCTAAAGACTATTATTATTGTGTATTTTGTCACACAGGTTTCAGTTCCTGAGCAGCTGTTTTCCCCTCAGGGCTCCAATTTTCTCTGTATGTCTTCAAATATCTGCAAACACTGAAACCATTAAAAGTCTTTAATGCAAACCAGCATCACATTGCAGTTTTCATACAATTTGCATGATCCTGGCTGCTGTCAATTTATTTCTGTTTGCAGTAAATACAGTAAGTAATTACAGTAAGTGAATAAGTTAATGAATAAAGAAATACTGCAATTACAAAAAAAGTTGTGCTCAAGTTAATCATGAACGTGATAAAGGAGGTTTACTGATGTTCTCAGGAAAACCGCTCACATCACATATAAAGTTTGAATCAACTGAAAACATGTAAACAGACTGTAAACATGGCTTATCGAAAGCAACGTTCTTGGTGGTTGCGAAGTCAACAGTTCAGTCAGGACCACTTTTGTCAAAAGAACTTCTATTTCCAAAGCAGAATGTTACATTTGGTGGTATGGCTCTGTTCTGGGACCTCCCTGCCCTTCCATGTGCATACATGGAAAAGTTTAAGACAAGGAGAGTGGCAGCAGAGACCCCCCAGGGTACAGAACAGAGCAAGCATCAATGCAATCAGAAAATGACATTGATTATTTAGATACAACATAAGAGAAGGAGCTGGGGTGGAGGTGGGTTGCAAAACAGCTTGCAGAGAAAGCAGCAAAGATATGCAGGCTAAAGCAGCTTCAATTAGGAGCCCTGAATTATATTTGCCAATTGGATGCTTGAGGGAATCATCTGAGCTGTCAGCTGACTGTGTGTTTACAACAACTGAGCTTTAAATACTCGTCTTCTGACAATAGCCTTTGTAAAATACAAAAAAGATCATCATCAAAATCAAAGCTGCAAGACGAAGTGAGTCAGGAGTCTTTACACAACTTCATGGAGATGTTAATTCTTCAAACTGGAGTCAATAGTGAATCAATAGTCTATAGTGTGTTTGTCAGAGATGAAGAAAAGAGAAGAAGTTCCACCTTCTGTCTGTGTGAGATGAGGACAAATGCCTGAACATTTCATCCTAATTTTAAAATATTTAAATACACATTAGTCAGCTGATTTACTGTCATCAGGATGTAAATGAGCCTCATTGTGTGTTGCTCATAAGGAAGTGAAGTGTGTGTGTGTGTCAGTGAGAGGACAGAAGAGCTCACAACAGTTCAGCTTCAACATCAACATGTTCTCTGTAGCTCTGATACTGCTGCTGGCAGCTGGATCCTGTGAGGAGCTTTCAGTGGATTCACACTAATAAACACATTAGAAACACTGAATAGTCAGATGAATGATGGAGATAATGTTGATTTCTGTTTCCACAGGTGTGAACAGTATTGATCTCATCCAGTCAGACTCAATGGTTGTGCAGCCTGGACAGTCCTTCACCATCACCTGTCAGGTCTCTGGTTATTCTTTGACTGATAACAGCTATGCAACAGGTTGGATCAGACAGTGTGAAGGAAAATCAATGGATTGGATTTCCCATCAGTGAGGTGGAGGTACCCTTCGTGAAAATTATGCTCTGAAAAACAAGTTCAGTTACAGCAGAGACACTTCTGAGACTCTAACAGGACAGAATGTGCAGCCTGAGGACACAGCTGTGTATTACTGTGTACGTCGGCCTACAGTGATACAAACCACCAACAGACCTGCACAAATACCCAGCAACTATGTGACTCAACTACACACACTCATTGTTAAAGTATAAATCAGTATTTGTGGCCAGTTACTCTCTGAGGGAGAAGTTGTTGAGTTTTTTAAATTTATTTCATCATTCTGCTGATTACAGCCATGACTTTCTGAAGCAATGTGTTCCTAATGACTTTA
The DNA here is from genome assembly GCF_905237075.1 of Dicentrarchus labrax. Taxonomy (NCBI): domain Eukaryota; kingdom Metazoa; phylum Chordata; class Actinopteri; family Moronidae; genus Dicentrarchus; species Dicentrarchus labrax. Next base: position 30,768,405 of record NW_026136705.1, on the reverse strand, counting down.
TATCAATGTTTTATGTCTGTTTTTTTAAGTTGTGTTTTTTTTTTTAAATACTGTGCAGACCCCAATCAAAATCACCCACTGCAGTTTTAATAGATGGAAATCTTTATTGAGTTCTGTTTGAGTTCATTTGTGCCATGGGTCTTAACTTAAAGTATCCCACACTATAAAGGGGGCTAAGGGACAGACAATTTTCCCTCAATACAAGCATACAGTTGTGCTCATAAGTTTACATACCCTGGCAGAATTTATGATTTTTTTGGCCATTTTTCAGAGAATATGAATGATAGGAGAAAAACTTTTCTTTCACTCATGGTTAGTGGTTGGGTGAAGCCATTTATTGTCAAACAACTGTGTTTACTCTTTTTAAATCATAATGACAACAGAAACAGAAATAAAAGTTTACATACCCTGGAGATTTTAGCCTTGATAACATGCACACAAGTTGACACAAACGGGTTTGAATGGCTACTAAAGGTAACCATCCTCACCTGTGATCTGTTTGCTTGTAATCAGTGTTTGTGTATAAAAGGTCAGTGAGTTTCTGAGCTCCTGACAGACCCTTGCATCTTTCATCCAGTGCTGCACTGACATTTCCTGGATTCTGAGTCTTGGGGAAAGCAAAAGAATTGTCAAAGGATCTGCGGGAAAAAGTAATTGAACTGTATAAAACAGGAAAGGGATATAAAAAGATATCCAAGGAATTGAGAATGCCAATCAGCAGTGTTCAAACTCTAATTAAGAAGTGGAAAATGAGGGATTCTGTTGAAACCAAACCACGGTCAGGTAGACCAACAACAATATCAGCCACAACTGCCAGGACAATTGTTTGGGATGCAAAGAAAAACCGACAGATAATTTCAGCTGAAATACAGGACTCTCTGAAAAAAGTAGTGTGGCTGTTTCAAGATGCACAATAAGGAGGCACTTGAAGAAAAATGGGCTACATGGTCGAGTCGCCAGGAGACAGCCATTACTACGCAAATGCCACAAAGCATCCTGCTTACAATACACCAAACAGCACAGAGACAAGCCACAAAAGTTCTGGAGACCAAAATGGAACTTTTTGGCCACAACCATAAATGTTACATTTGGAGAGGTGTCAACAAGGCCTATGATGAAAGGTACACCATTCCTACTGTGAAACACAAAGGTGGATCGCTGATGTTTTGGGGATGTGTGAGCTACAAAGGCACAGGAAACTTGGTCAAAACTGATGGCAAGATGAATGCAGCATGTTATCAGAAAATACTGGAGGAAAACCTGCGCTCATCAGCCCAGAAGCTGCGCATGGGATGTACTTGGACGTTTCAACATGACAACGATCCAAAACACAAGGCCAAGTCGACCTGTCATAAAAGTGAAGGTTCTGGAGTGGCCATCTCAGTCTCCTGACCTCAATATCATTGAGCCACTCTGGGAAGATCTCAAACAGTTCATGCAAGACAGCCCAAGAATTTACAGTAACTGGAGGCTTTTTGCCAAGAAGAATGGGCAGCTTTACCATCTGAGAAAATAAAGCACCTCATCCACAAAAGACTTCGAGCTGTCATTGATGTTAAAGGGGGCAATAAACGGTATTAAGAACTGGGGTATGTAAACTTTTGATCAGGGTCATTTGGGTAGTTTCTGTTGTCATTATGATTTAAAAAGAGTAAACACAGTTGTTTGATAATAAATGGCTTCACCCAACCACTAACCATGAGTGAAAGAAAAGTTTTTGTGTTATCATTCATATTCTCTGAAAAATGGCCAAAAATCAGAAATTCTGCCAGGGTATGTAAACTTATGAGCACAACTGTATGAGGTCTTGCATTATTTATTGTATCATACAGGATTATGCAGCAACATCAACTGTATGTGTCCTTTCATGAACAAATGCCGTTAGTATGTCGATAATATACAATTTGGCCAAAAAGATATATAAAATGTTAATTGCATTCTAAGACTATAATTAATGAAAAATGTCTGTCCCTGTAGCATCCAACTACTGTATTTTACAATGCAAATGTTGACAGGTATTTGGTATTTACATTATAATATATAATAACATAATATACATTTTCCTGTAAGAGAGGCGCAACATTTAATAATTAACCGGGTGTTTAAAGAAGGGAAGGAAACAGAAAGATTTTTACTATTCAACTATTTATTTAAACGTAAATGAGGTCAAATGTTAACACAAAACAACTTACTAAAAAGAAAGGAAGTGAAAAACCATTTAAACTAAACAAATCACTGATCCAATAAATAAATGAATAACACTCTCCCTCCACTGGGAGAGTAATGGTAACACGCGACAAGCGCCACACAGCCCTATCTGGTGGTTTGGCCCACTGGCCCCGTCTTCTTCCATCGCAGCAGCTTTAAGGCAATCGGTCTAGTTGCTAAACTACTGCAGGTGTGCCTGACCAGTCGGAGGGTGGGGCGTTACCTGGAACAGGACACAGGACAGAGCAGAGGCAAAACATACAAATGTAACACTACATGTACATCTACTTTCCATGTTCTCTTTTTAGACCTGCAGATGGAGGTCTATGCAAATGCTTCCTTCCTTATATTCACACCATTAACAGCTCTCATATCATTTATGACAGAACAACTGGGACATTTTATAAATCTTAGAAAAAATCATATCACTATCAGCGTAGAAAATATGATTTACTGGGGTTTATTCTTTATCGTCACTATTCATGGTAAGAAAGTAAATCTGCTAAACACACGAAACAAACTCTTTTGTTAATATCTAACCTGCAAAATGAGTTGGATGATGATCACCATTTCTTTTCTTACAGGAGTTTGGAGTGAGATCAAACTGGACCAGACTCCCTCTGAGGTGAAAAGACCTGGAGAGAAAGTGAAGATGTCATGTATCATATCTGGTTATAGCATGACAAGCTACAATATTCACTGGATAAGACAGAGGCCAGGGAAAGCTCTGGAGTGGATTGGGTGGATGAGCACAGGCACGAACTCTGCTACCTATTCCAGCTCCTTTCAAAGTCGTTTCATCATGACTGAAGATGTGTCCAGCAGCACTCAGTACCTCGAGGTCAACAGCCTGACAGCAGAAGATTCTGCTGTTTACTTCTGTGCTCGAAGAGACACAGTGACTGAAGACAGTGGAGCAGCTGCACAAAAACCTCCAGACAACAAACAGCAGTGTGATCTCAATGATATCTGTTTTTCACCACCTACAAAAGAACTTTCATACATCCACATTATATTTCTATGCTGTAAACAAACAAACAGTAATAGACGGAGTTCCTTCATGTGTTAAATCCTATTAAATTGCCAATGTCATATTCAGAAGTAGAAACCATAAATTAAATGAATTTAGTTTGAAAAGAGGAACAAGCTGAAAACATTTCATCAGACAGAAAGCTTGACAGAACATAGTTACAATGGTAAAATGTCCACAATCCAAAACATATTTTTAAAAATGCAATATAATTCAGAAATATAGCAGATGCTGGTGATCACAATAAAACTGTGGACTATTTGTTTTTTGTAAATGTTCTCATGTGCTGCCCATTATGCTCAAAGTGTGAGAAACAGAGCCTTCATAACAAGATAATTTATACTTTACCTTGTTAAGATTAATATGGTTGTGTTTTTACTGAAAACAACAAAATACTGATTTTATCTATATTATAACATGCTAGCCAAACAAAACAGCTGACTTGGAGGGTTGACTCTTAAACATTAATTCCCCAGTTTCATATATCCAGTCCAGCTCCAGTTACAAAAGATTTCATTTTTTAACAGGTGTAAAGTGTGAACAGTTGACACAGCCAGCCTCTGTGACTGTGCAGCCAGGTCAACGTCTGACCATCACCTGTCAGGTCTCTTATTCTGTTAGCGACTACTACACAGCTTGGATCAGACAGCCTGCAAGGAAAGGACTGGAGTGGATTGGAATGAAACAATCTTCAGCTTCATATTACAAAGATCCACTGAAGAACAAGTTCAGTATTGACTTAGACTCTTCCAGTAACACCGTGACTCTAAACGGACAGAATGTGCAGCCTGAAGACTCTGCTGTGTATTACTGTGCCAGAGAGACACAATAACGCAAACCATCAGTAGACCTGAACAAAAACCCCTCAGTGCCTGAACACTTGTAACATGAAGCCACCAGAGGAGGAGCCCTCAGACCACTAATGATTTCAACACCAGTGCAGTGTTACAGTGAAGAGAGAAACACACTTATTATTAAGATCAGGCTGTTTCTCTCATTTGCTGACCTGAAGAAGGTTTCTTCCAATTTTGATTTCATTTAAGACACATCATGAATTCATGTCACATGGTTTTGATGCTCATATTTGATCCCTCATTGCAAACAGAGAACTTGTAACAGTAGATTTGTCATAATGGACTAAATTAATTCCCCTGTGAGCAGCTCTACAAGAATAATTGGTTTTCTAAAGGCTGTGTACTGAAATAAAGGTAAGACTTTATAATAAGGGTTTTATTTAAGTAAAAGTACATAGGTAGGCTATTAGAAGCTAAATGTACTTAAGGGCCCTGCTCACAGTGTTATATACCATATATGCAGAGTTAAGAATCAAAAAGTATTTTTATCTTGGAGATGTATTTGATATATATCAAATCTATTATACAAATAAGCCCCTCCCTTACAAACTGCCAATGCAAATCCAGAGCTTTCAGAGGGTTTACTTCTGCAGCATCTGAGTTCACATCTTCAGTCTCAAGATGATGGACAAACTGTCTGTACTGCTGACAGCACTCTGTCTGCCCTGTATGTTGCTTCATGCTGTAATACTGATCAGAGAATGCACACATTTAATGTTCTGCTGTTTATTTCTCTCTCATTCTCATTCTTTGGTAGGTTTGACTGGCCAGGCTCTCGAGTCCATTCCCTCCACTTCAGTGTTGAAGAAGCCTCAAGAAGCCCTCAGTCTTTCCTGCAGGGGAACTGGATTTGATTTCAGTCAGTCTGGAATGCACTGGATCAGAGAGCCTGCAGGGAAAGCACTGGAATGGATGGGGCTCATTTACTATGATGCAAGTAAAACAATGTATGCCAGCAGTGTGCAAGAACGAATAGAAATCACCAGAGATAATAGCAACAGCACGGTGTATCTGAGACTGTCCAACCTAAAGTCAGAGGACTCTGCTGTGTACTACTGTTCAGGAGCCACAATCATCTAAGTGAGCAAATAAGCTTTCCAAAAACCTCAAACAACTCGCTTTTACAGTCACCAAAAGGGGGCCGCAGGAGATCTTCAAACCAGTGTGGCATCGTACCTACACATACAGAGAAACAAACAATGTGAAAGCACCAGCTGAGGCTGTGGTTTGTCACTTCCTCTTTCTTATGGTTTTATGTACTTATCTACCACAATGCACTGGTTAATAATATTCCCATCTTTTAATCTATAAGGCAGGAGTGAAACAATTTCTCTTATATTTCAATAATTAAAGGTCCCATATTGTGGAAAGTAAGATTTCCATTTCTTGTGTGATTATAAAGCAGGTAGGTGCTGTATAAAAACTGTGAAAGTATCAAAAAGCTCATTCCACAGAGAAATGCACACAGCCAGTATTCAGAAACTGTGCCTTTAAACCAACTGTCAGAACTTCCATAAGGTTGTGATTGAACTATACAGTCGCCACCATCAGCCATGCTCCCAGTGAGTGAGTATGTGTTGGACAGTTACTGCCTGATGGACAGAGAATTAGATAAAATGAGCATTTAAAGCACTAAATACAGATAACACATAGAGTCACATCACAGATCATAAATGGAATTTTCTTGTTTTATGTTCTAATCCTCTACTTAACATTAATAACATTTTTTAATTGTGCCATCATATATTATTCGTTTCTCAGAGACAGTTTCTGGTTTTTGTTTGTGTTATTGAAAAATGATTAAAAAAACAAAAAGACATTCAACTTTTGAAGACCACCAAATTAAACAAGTATTACATTCAGATTTGCCTGAATCATATTTATTTGGCTGATGTCACAACTCCTCTATTATCGTTTCTCAAGTGCAACAAACTAAAGACCAAACTCTGTCCTCACTGTGAGGACGAGTCAATGCAGAACGTAGTTTTTTTCAACCTTTAATAATCTGACTGCAGACAGTGACAAAGCTTTTAGTTTTTACTGCAACTTTTGTTTTACTCAAGATAACAGAGTTTATATGTCTTAGTGGGCAATTTATTTCTATTGACTGAAAACAGTTCTCAGTAGTTTTCTTAACTTTTATTCCGAATGGGGTTTTAATCTGTTACAGTGTTATATTTCTGTCAAAATGTTATTAATCGATTGATTGTTTCACAAAACAGTAACTGAGATCCAAGTCAAATCCAGTTCCACACTGTGAGGAGGAGTCAATGCAAAACTCAGATGTCTTCCACCTCTACTTATCTGACTGCAGAGAGGATGACAGAGAACAGTGGACACACAGTTTAACATGATGGACTATAGGACAGGACTGCTGCTGTTAACTATCTGCTGGGCAGGTGAAGATTTTATCTGACCTTAATTTTATGTTACTTTTATTTTTATCATCAGTTTCTTTTAGTTGATGTTTTTTTTATCCTCTTGACAGGTGTTGATGGTCAGACTCTGACAGAATCTGAACCAGTGGTTAAAAGGCCTGGAGAATCTCACAGATTGACCTGTACAGCCTCTGGATTCACATTTAGTGACTACGAGATGGCCTGGGTCAGACAGGCTCCTGGAAAAGGACTGGAGTGGGTTTCTCTTCTCAGCAAACCTAGTGGTAGCACCAAACACTACTCTCAGTCAGTTCAAGGCCGGTTTACCATCTCCAGAGACAACAGCAGACAGCAGGTGTATCTGCAGATGAACAGTCTGAAGACTGAAGATTCTGCTGTTTATTATTGTGCTCGACACCCACAGTGACTGGAGTTGGTTGAGCAGCTGTACAAAATCCTACAGTACTCATCTTTACCACAATTATTTCACTAAAATGATTTTAATACCTTGAATTGAGAGAATAAATTACTTTTTAAAAACTTTTTCACTCTGTTTACTCTTGTCCCTAACCCTTGTCAGACGACTCATCTTTGAAATGGTCATTACAGCAGTATAGCATCGTAAGATTGGGGTCATCCCTATGTTCCCCCGCTAAGGTTAGGGTTAGGGTTAGGGTTCCCCGGTCCCATACAAAGCGGGGAACATAGAACCCGGGGAACATAGGTACGCTCCCGTTAGATTTTGGCATCAAGGCTCCGACTTCTTCACTCCCTACCTACCTACCTTAAAGCAGAGGGAGAGCTGGGACATTTTGCAGCTTAAATAGACTGCCAGATTGGAAGGGTGCGCTTTGTTAGTGATTATGGAGAGTGAGACAGCTCAAGTTGACTGCCTGAACTAGCTCTCAGACTTCGCTCCATTTGCTTTTTTTGCACATCATCACACAAGTTTAAGTTCCTAACTAGTTTATTTCCTCTTGAGAAGTTTTTCTGTATGTCTATTAGCAAAATTTCTAGCTAACATTAGTTCAAAACGTCTTACTACTTCTCTCTTATGGGTCGGTTAGATAGCTTTCTAATTAAGCTAACGTTGTTGTGTTTGTGTAACACTTTGAATAAGTTGATTCTCAGTGTATATATATTATTCTGGGTCGCTTTTTGGCATCAAAACAAAGTTTTTGATAACAATGTTTGACAGCAAATGTTTAATAACTAACGTTAATTACAAACGCGGTGACGTTTGCTAGCAATATGGTTTTACATTAATGAATTAATTTAGTTAACTTATAGTTTGAGGTATGTTGTTTGCAATTGTTTGCTGCAGAGCACAGTAATTTATGTGAGTAAATAAACATATTCCTTTTACATCAACTCCCTATTATGCTCATACGTTATATGAAACTTCCCCAGGAGCACTGTTAAAGTATTTAGGAGGAGGCACTGACTCAGCCCAGGGGCAATCCACCTCCTCAGTAGCAGCCAAGGCTGATGAATCAGGTGATCAAACACTGTCACCATATATATTTAATTTCTAGTCAAATGATCTCATTAAGATATACTAATATAAGATATAATCATATGACAAGGGACATGTTTTTCATCTCAGGTCCATCTCTATCCTCTGCTCCATCCACTGTGCCCACTGTCCTCTCTGCAACCTCAGCTGTACCTGGTAAGTTAACAACAAAACAGCCTTTATAATTGCTCAGTGTACTGCAGAATATTCTGAGATGAATAATTTTGTCCAAAAATATTATTTTAATTTCCCTATAGGTCCTTCATCTTTGGTCATCAAGATTGATGTGTCTTCTTCAGCATCCAGTTTGGAGCAGGGTTCAGCAGCTCCGCCAGTTGACCCAGCTGAGTCTTTCCTGTCAGACTCAGAAAGGACTGAACAGGTATTAAGAGGGCCACTGCCTAAAAAGGACACATTCACATTCCCAAAAAGACACATGGCAGTAATAGAGGGCCCCAAAATCAAATTTTGCTTAGGCCGGCCCTGACACAAACCATCAGTAGACCTGAACAAAAACCCCTCAGTGCCTGAACACTTGTAACATGAAGCCACCAGAGGAGGAGCCCTCAGACCACTAATGATTGTTGATAATGAACACCAGTTCACTGTTACAGTGAAGATGAAAAAATCTTCTTTCAGTTTAATGATTATATTTAACAGGTAACTGTTAGCCGTTAAGTAAATGTATTATTACCTGAATCTGAGTCTTCAGCCAACTTCTTTTTAATGTTAAATTGTAAAACTGCACAATTTTATTATTCATTAATTATCCAAAATTTAGGGATGATTTTGTTTCTACTTAAACATTTAAATCCTGGTGTTATTATGATCCTTGTTTCACTTTTGTAACATGTGATATGTACTTACTTAACAGATACTTTTGTCCAACAAAGGCTTCATTTAAGAAAAGGCAAACAACATGTAAGAGTTTGATTTTTCAGTTGTGTTTTGTGTTTTCTTTTTCCTGTGAATAATTCTTAAGCAGAATATTATTTGACCAAAATTCTAATTTCAAATAGAGTACAGACTTTTACACCAATTTTAAATTCAGATGCATGATTAAAATTAATTTGGCTCAAGTCACAGCTCTGACTAAACAACAAGCAATGACCAGTCTGGTTCTCTCCACACTGTGAGGAGGAGTCAATGCCTAAACGTATGAGTTATGAAGTTAGACCAGGGTTGAGCTTTGATTTTTGATTCTTTTATCTCTGTATGGGGCAACTGGATATTTGTGCAAGAGCGAAAGCTAAAATAAGGTCAACAGTATGACGTAATGACAGTAACATTTCATGCAAATTCAATTAAACTGACTTCTAAAAATTGATTCCAGTTTCACCAAAATACTGAAAGCCAAGAACAATCTCATTCTCTCCTCCCTGTGAGGAGGAGTCAATGCAAAACTCAGATGTCTTCCACCTCTACTTATCTGACTACAGAGAGGATGACAGAGAACAGTGGACACACAGTTTAACATGATGGACTATAGGACAGGACTGCTGCTGTTAACTATCTGCTGGGCAGGTGAACATCTTCACTGATGTTGATTTGACATATTTTCATTTTTACTACCAATGTAACACATAACATGAATATCTTTCTTGGTTTGACAGGTGTTGATGGTCAGACTCTGACAGAATCTGAACCAGTGGTTAAAAGGCCTGGAGAATCTCACAGATTGACCTGTACAGCCTCTGGATTCACATTCAGTGACTACTATATGGCCTGGGTCAGACAGGCTCCTGGAAAAGGACTGGAGTGGATTGCTTGGATTGATAGTGGTAGTGGTAGCACCAAATACTACACTCAGTCAGTTCAAGGCTGGTTTAACATCTCCAGAGACAACAACAGACAGCAGATGTATCTGCAGATGAACAGTCTGAAGACTGAAGATTCTGATGTGTATTATTGTGCTCGAGACTCACAGTGACTGGAGTTGGTTGAGCAGCTGTACAAAATCGTTGTGACAGTTGATCCTTGTTTTATAGCCTGTCAGTGTCCTTCTCTATGCAAAGTGAACTTCCTCACTGTCTGCTATAAAGACTTGATATCATGCTGTCAGTTGCAGCAGAAGAAGAGAAGCTCCCATCAGATCACCTTCAATACCAACCATGTTCTCTGTAGCTCTGTTGCTGCTGGCTGCTGGATCCTGTGAGTCTCACTGAGGCAGAGACACTGACAGTATGATCACAGCACACTGACTGTTCACTGTTATCACACTGATTCAATATTCAACATGTTTTCCTCCACAGGTGTGAAGTGTGAACAGTTGACACAGCCAGCCTCTGTGACTGTGCAGCCAGGTCAACGTCTGATCATCACCTGTCAGGTCTCTTATTCTCTGGGCAGCTATCGCACACATTGGATCAGACAGCCTGCAGGGAAAGGACTGGAGTGGATTGGAATGAAATATACTGGAGATTCATTCTACAAAGATTCAATGAAGAATAAGTTCAGTGTCGACTTAGTAAAACTTCCAGTAACACAGTGACTCTAAACGGACAGAATGTGCAGCCTGAAGACTCTGCTGTGTATTACTGTGCCAGAGAGACACAATAACACAAACCATCAGTAGACCTGAACAAAAACCCCTCAGTGCCTGAACACTTGTAACATGAAGCCACCAGAGGAGGAGCCCTCAGACCACTAATGATTTCAACACAGTTCACTGTTACAGTGAAGAGAGAAACACACTTATCATTAAGATCAGGCTGTTTCTCTCATTTGCCGACCTGAAGAAGGTCGTCCAGGCTGTCAACAAGTATCATTGCACCGTATTTCTTCCAATTTTGATTTAATTTAAGACACATCATGAATTCATGTCACATGGTTTTGATGCTCATATTTGATCCCTCATTTCAAACAGAGAACTTGTAACAGTAGATTTGTCATATTGAACTAAATTAATTCCCCTGTGAGCAGCTCTACAAGAATAATTGGTTTTCTAAAGGCTGTGTACTGAAATAAAGGTAAGACTTTATTATAAGGGTTTTATTTAAGTAAAAGTACATAGGTAGGCTATTAGAAGCTAAATGTACTTAAGGGCCCTGCTCACAGTGTTATATACCATATATGCAGAGTTAAGAATCAAAAAGTATTTTTATCTTGGAGATGTATTTGATATATTTCAAATCTATTATACAAATAAGCCCCTCCCTTACAAACTGCCAATGCAAATCCAGAGCTTTCAGAGGGTTTACTTCTGCAGCATCTGAGTTCACATATTCAGTCTCAAGATGATGGACCAACTGTCTGTACTGCTGACAGCACTCTGTCTGCCCTGTACGTTGCTTCATGCTGCAATACTGATCAGAGAATGCACACATTTAATGTTTTGCTGTTTATTTCTCTCTCGTTCTCACTTGTGTCCTTTAACATCTGTTTCTTTGGCAGGTTTGAATGGCCAGGGATTCGACAGCCACAGTCATCTAAGTGAGCAAATAAGCTTTACAAAAACAACTAATTTTTACAGTCACCAAAAGGGGGCAGCAGGAGATCTTAAAACCAGTGTGGCATCGTACCTACACATACAGAGAAACAAACACAATGTGAAAGCACCAGCTGAGGCTGTGGATTGTCACTTCCTCTTTTTTATGGTTTAATGTGCTTATCTACCACAATGTACTGGTTAATAATATCCCCATCTTTTATTCTGTAAGGCAGGAGTGAAACATTTTCTCTTATATTTCAATAATTAAAGGTCCCATATTGTGGAAAGTGAGAATTCCATTTCTTGTGTGATTATAAAGTAGGTAGGTGCTGTATAAATACTGTGAAAGTATCAAAAAGCTCATTCCACAGAGAAATGCACACAGCCAGTATTCAGAAACTGTGCCTTTAGACAAACTGTCAGAACTTCCTTAAGGTTGTGACTGAACTATACAGTCACCACCATCAGCCATGCTCCCAGTAAGTGAGTGTGTGTTGGACAGTTGCTCCCTGATGGACAGAGAATTAAATAAAATTAGATTTTAAGGCACCAAAAAAAGTTATTTTACTGTTACAAATACAGATAAAACATAGTCACATAAGAGTGCATAAATCGAATTTTCTGGTTTTATGTTCCAGTCCTCTACTTTACATTAATTCATTTTTAAAATTGTGCCATCATATATTATTCGTTTCTCAGAGACAGTTTCTGGTTTTAAATCATATTTATTTGGCTGATGTAACAACTCCTATATTATCGTTTCTCAAGTGCAACAAACTAAAGACCAAACTCTGTCCTCACTGTGAGGACGAGTCAATGCAGAACGTAGTTGTCTTCCACCTTTAATTATCTGACTGCAGACAGTGACAAAGCTCTTAGTTTTTACTGCAACTTTTGTTTTACACAAGGTAACAGAGTTTATATGTCTGAGTGGACAATTTATTTCTATTGACTCTTAACTTTTATTCCAACTGAGGTTTTCATTCTCCTGATATCTGACTTATGAACACTTTGAGAAGAAATCAGCACCATATTTAGTAACATATTTAACATTTGTTAAGGTGTAATATTTCTTTCAAAATGTAATTAAAATTACTCAGTAACTCAGATCCAAGTCAAATCCAGTTCCACACTGTGAGGAGGAGTCAATGCAAAACGCAGATGTCTTTCACCTCTACTTATCTGACTGCAGTGAGGATGACAGAGAACAGTGGACACACAGTTTAACATGATGGACTATAGGACAGGACTGCTGCTGTTAACTATCTGCTGGGCAGGTGAACATCTTCAATGATCTTGATTTGACATATTTTCATTTGTGCTGCCAATGTAACATATGACATGAATATCTTTCTTGGTTTAACAGGTGTTGATGGTCAGACTCTGACAGAATCTGAACCAGTGGTTAAAAGGCCTGGAGAATCTCACAGATTGACCTGCACAACCTCTGGATTGTCATTTAGCAGCTACTGGATGGCCTGGATCAGACAGGCTCCTGGAAAAGGACTGGAGTGGGTTGCCACTGATGGTGGTGGTAGTAGCAAATACTACTCTCAGTCAGTTCAAGGCCGGTTTACCATCTCTAGAGACAACAGCAGAGAGCAGCTGTATCTGCAGATGAACAGTCTGAAGACTGAAGATTCTGCTGTTTATTATTGTGCTCGACACCCACAGTGAGACAGGAAGGAGCAACGCTGTACAAAAACTTACAGTACTCATCCAAACTGGACTGATGGACTAAGAGAAACAATAATTTCAGTTATTTTGAAGAAATACATGAAAACTGAAATATTATTAACCAACAATTATTAACAACAATAACCTTTGAATAAATAAAATGTTTCAATGATCAGTTCCTCACTGATCAAGGGCAGCACAACAATCACAAAAATACTACATGTATATTTCAGTCATATTAACCCTCATCCTAACCTACTGTTTTTATACTCTGACGATCATTCAACAAACAACAATAACCATTTAAACACATTAAAATCTGTGACTGTAACAATCACTTCCTCACAAAACAGCCAGACAGCACAACAGTCTGGTTACTGAAATCATTGTCCAGTTATGATTAAAAGAATTACTACACACAAGTCCAAACTTTTCTTTCTGTATTTTCACATTCACAGAATAAACAACAACAGTTTTATTGGTGTTCTCACATATGTAGTTGAGACTGGGAACAATAAATATTCTGTTGATCTGAGTGTAAATGTGAATGTTGACTTGTTTTAGATGATTTGTTAAGAATGAACCAACTTTAACATTAAGTTCTGTTTTAAATAATACAGATACTTTCTTGTTTTCTATCTTTCAAAATAAATATTCAAAACACAATTCAAAGCTTTGACTACTTAATTAACTAATAGATCATTATCATTTACACAACTTTTTTAATTACCAATTTTATTCTTATTCTGCCTGCTGCTTACAGAGCAGCAGGCAGCAATAGCTTACACTAAGTAAATAAAAGGAAACCAATCAGTAAATCAATTAATCTTACAATTTTTAATGATTTAGGGAATTCTGAATTAAAAACCAAAGAAAGTGGAGCCAATATGTAACTCATTTGAGTAAAATTTTATTTGAACAAATCTTCTGGGTCATTTAAAAGAAATAAAAGTCAGAATTGTAATTTAATTATGTCTTTGGCTCGTGGTCAGGTTGTTTAAATGCTGTTTGAGTTTTGTACAAACCCTAGAATTTCACTATAAAAAATATATTAAAAAATGTGATGTTGATGTTATGGTGATGTTTAATATTGATTCAAGGCTTTGAGAAGCCTCAGTGTAACAATAATTCAAACTGAGGTTGAAAAAAAGGTTCCAGATGTTAATTTCACATCAGCACTTTTGGCAAAATAAATCCTAAAACGTTGATTCAGACTCCAACATGAACATCAGTGATATATTAAACCTGAAATTACAAGTTGATTACAATTCAATGCAGTTACTCCTTCTCTTCCTTTGAGGTTCCTTTCTTCTCTTCCTTTCTACGCGGTTGAACAGACCTACAAACAGCCAATAAATGAGACAAATACCCAGCATCCTTCATCACATTATATGCTGACAGGTCAGGTCAACGGTATTATTTAATTTTCCTTATTTGTTCATTGTTCTCTTTTTAAGTTCCTGTTTTTGGATGTGATATTGTATCCTATGTGGATGGACAATCAGCTACATTAAAAAACTAACAAATAATAAATGATATAATGAAATGAAACTCTAACAGAGAGGCTGTAAATGAGCCCCTCCCTCCACATGATATCCTGATGCAAATCTTCAGTCTGTGCAGTGTACTTCTGTCCTGCTGACTGCTCTTGTACTTTGTGTGGAGCATCAGAGGTCACATCTCCAGCCTCAGGATGATGAACACACTCACTCTTCTGCTGGTTGCTCTCTCTCTGCCCTGTGAGTTCTCCTGCTTCTTGCTGTTTTATCTTTTATCAGACAACATGGACTGATGGTCAGTCAGTGATACCAGAAAACTTCCCAGATGACTATCTCACTTTCTTCTGTCGTTCCTCTCTCCTTTCATCTCATCAGGTTGTACAGGTCAGAGTATGGAGTCCATTCCTTCCAGTTCAGTAGTGAAAAAGCCTGGAGAGACTGTCAGTCTGTCCTGCAGGGGATCTGGCTTCACATTTAACTGCTGTGTTATGAGCTGGATCAGACAACCTGCAGGAAAAGGACTGGAATGGATAGGGAGCGGCTGGTCTGATGCCAGTAGTAACACATATGCCACCAGTGTGCGAGGACATGCAGAAATCAGTAGAGATGACAGCAACAGCATGGTGTATCTGAGACTGTCCAACTTAAAGCCAGAGGACTCTGCTGTGTATTACTGTGCCAAACACTCACAGTGGTTAAAGGAAGCAGAGAGGCTTTACAAAAACTCCACAGAACATTTGTTTACAAAGACCAACAGGTGGCAGCAGAAGATATAAAGTCAGATAACTCAAACTGGAGAGTCTAACAAACACATACACACTATAAAAACAACAGCTGATGTTGTGTTATGTGACTTCCTGTTTCTTAATGTTACATTTAACATATTGTTATCTATACAATAATATTGGATAATAATGTTCCCATTATATTATTATTATATTTTTACCAGCAGGTGTTGAGAATGTATTTGGACATTAATGCTATAATTAATGATATATCCAGTATATGGATGTAAATGCTGCAGAACAATATAAATAAATACAATTGGTATAAACATCAGGTCAAATAACTTGATGGACATTATTATCCTTAAAAATGATCATTATAATATAAAATGATCTAAATCATGTTGAGGAGGAGGAGTCAATGCAAAACTCTGATCTCTTCCATCTCTACATATGTGTTGCAGAGTGAAGGACAGAGACTAAATCATACACACTGTAGACTGGACAGAGACAACTGGCTTTTACAATGATCAGACCGGATTATTTGGTTGTTTTTCTCATCCTGTCTATTAACTGTGCAGGTAAGAACAATCATTGTTTTTCTGAAAAACCTCCTGATACAAAGACAATATGGCTGTATTACAGTAACTAATGATGTGTTTAACTGTCTGCAGGTACTGAGGGTCAAACACTGACTGAGTCTGAACCAGTGGTTAAAAGGCCTGGAGAATCTCACAGATTGACCTGCACATATTCAGGGTTTAGTGGCCATTACACAAATGCTTGGCTCAGACAGGCTGCTGGAAAAGGACTGGAGTGGATCGCTTTAATCAACTATGACAATAGCTACATCTACTACTCTAAGTCTTTTAGAGGCAGGTTTACCATCTCCAGAGACAACAGCAGACAGCAGGTGTATCTGCAGATGAACAGTCTGAAGACTGAAGATTCTGCTGTTTATTATTGTGCTCGACACCCACATTGAGACAGGAAGGAGCAACGCTGTACAAAAACTTATAGTACTCATCCTCACTGGACTGACGGACTATGAGAAACAATTACTGTGTTATTTTTTGTTTTGTTTTGTTTTTGATTTTGAGAAAATCATGAAAACTGAACGATTAAACCAACAATTATTAACAACAATAACCTTTGAACAAATAAAATGTTTTAATGATCAGTTCCTCAATGATCAAGGTCAGCACAACAATCACAAAAATACTACATGTATATTTCAGTCATATTAACCTTCATCCTAACATACTGTTTTTATACTCTGAGGATCATTAAACAAACAATAATAACCATTTAAACACATTAATATCTGTTACTGTAACAATCACTGCCTCACAAAACAGCCAGACAGCACAACAGTCTGGTTACTGAAATCATTGTCCAGTTATGATTGAAAGAAATACTACACACAAGTCGAAAATCTTCTTTCTGTATTTCACTTTCACAGAATAAACAGTTTTATTGCAGCTCTGGTGGTCTCACATGTGTAGTTGAGACTGGGAACAATAAATATTCTGTTGATCTGAGTGTAAATGTGAATCTTTGACTTGTGTTAGATGATTTGTTAAGAATGAACCAACTTTAGCATTAAGTTCTGTTTTAAATAATAAAGATACTCTTCTATTCTATGTTCCAAAATAAATGTTCAAAACACAATTCAAAGCTTTGACTACTTAATTAACTAATAGATCATTATCATTTACACAACTTCATGGAGATGTTAATTCTTCAAACTGGAGTCAATAGTGAATCAATAGTCTATAGTGTGTTTGTCAGAGATGAAGAAAAGAGAAGAAGTTCCACCTTCTGTCTGTGTGAGATGAGAACAAATGCCTGAAGTTTACATACTATTTACATGATCCTTGCAGTCACTGTATTTCTGTTTGCAGCGAATACAATATGTGAGCGACTAAATACATAAACTAATGCTGCAGTAAAACGCTGTGCTCATACTTTAATTTTCAATTTTCAATTCAATTCAATTCAATTTTATTTGTATAGCGCCAATTCATAACAGAAGTTATCTCAGGACACTTTTCAAATAGAGCAGGTCTAGACCGAACTCTTTCAAACATTAATTACAGAGACCCAACAGTACCACCATGAGCAAGCACTTGGTGACAAGGGCAATGAAAAACTGCCTGTTAAAAGGCAGAAACCTAGGACAGATCCTTCGGCTCTAGGTGGGTGGTCGTCTGTCTCGACCAGTTGGGGTGAGAGAGAGAGAGAGAGAGAGAGAGAGAGAGAGAGAGAGAGAGACACACAGACAGACACCGACAGACAGACAGGTGCACAGCAACAACAGTATTGGCAATGGCAATCTAGCAGGACCATGGCAGGAGGCTCCACCAGGATCGACAAGAACCTGCGAGACGAGAAAGCACAAGAACTCCGGGGAAAAGGGAAGTTAGTAACATGCATTAATGGAACATGAATGAGTGCAGAAAGAGAGAGAAAGGGAGGAGCTCAGTGCACCATGGGAAATCCCCTGATAGTCTAGGCCTATAGCAGCATAACTAAGAGATGGTTCAGGACTCACCTGATCCAGCCCTAACTATAAGCTTTATCAAAGAGGAATGTCTTAAGCCTACTCTTGAATGTCGTGGGGGTGTGTGCCTCCCGAACCACAACGGGAAGCTGGTTCCACAGGAGAGGAGCTTGGTAACTGAAGGCTCTGGCTCCTGTTCTACTTTTAGAGACTATAGGAACCACAAGTAGCCCAGCATTCAGAGAACGTAGTGTTCTAGAGGGGTAATAGGGTACTATGAGCTCTTTAAGATATGAAGGGGCCTGACCATGAAGAGCTTTATTGGTGAGGAGGAGGATTTTAAATTCTATTCTACATTTTACAGGGAGCCAATGCAAAGAAGCTAGTACAGGAGAGATGTGATCTCTTTTTCTAGTTCCTGTCAGTACTCGTGCTGCAGCGTTCTGAATTAATTGGTGCGTTTTAATGGACTTATTGGGGCAACCTGATAATAAAGAGTTGCAGTAATCCAGCCTTGAAGTAACAAATGCATGGATTAGTTTTTCTGCATCTGTCTGTGATAGTATGTGTCTAATTTTTGTAATATTACGTAAATGAAAGAAGGCAGTCCTAGAGGTCTGCTTTATGTGGGAGTTAAATGACAAATCCAAAGATAATCAATAATCAAAGATAACTCCAAGATTCCTGACAGTGGTGCTAGAGGCCAAGTTAATGCCATCTAGAGTAACTATATCTTTAGACAGTGAGTCTCTAAGGTTTTTGGGGCCAAGAACAAGAATTTCGTTTTTTTCTAAGTTTAACATCAGAAAATTGCATTTAATCAGGAATGTGGTGTCATATTCAAATTCTGTTGTAATTAATTGAACACATTGAACACACTGTAAACATGGCTCATAGAAAGCAACATTCTGGTTGCTCTTTTGTTTCATTGCGTGCACATCAGCATTGTTATTGCAATACTGATTTTATTGAATATGTTTTCCATTATCCATGATTTATGTTCACATTAAGAATAGCAATGATGATCAATATAGTTGTTGCAGTTATACAAACTGACATGTTTTAATATTGAAATGTACGGTGGCCGACAAGGGCAAACGGGCAAAAGCACTGCAAACGGCAAAACGCTGCAAACACGGGAATGATGTAAAACCAAAAACACACAAACATATTTTTCTGTTGCTGCGTTTTTCTGTTGCATTTGTTTTATGTGTTTGTGTGTTTTTGGTTTTACATCATTCCTGTGTTTGCAGCGTTTTGCTGTTTGTGGCGCTTTTGCCCTTTTTGGCCACCGTAGAATGTAGCCAATACAATACACTTAGGCATTAATCATTAATACACTTGAAAAGTTTACAGTTATTTAATTTCTATCTCTGTAAATTTGAAGTCTGATTTTCAAAATGTTACAGTTGAGTGTGTAATAAAGTCAAAATATCATATGTAAAGCAGAGGTGATTTCCAGGCATGTTTTCACTCTGCAGATATAATAACAGTCAACAGACTCTTCTATTGGCTCCAGTTAGACCAACATTGATGCTTCATATGTTTGATTCTATGCAAACTCAGTGACCTTCCTTGTTACTCAGCTATAAAAACTTCCCATCAGGCTGTCAGTGGAGTTCACAGCACGTCAGTTTCAACATAAAACCATGTTCTCTGTAGCTCTGCTGCTGCTGTTGGCAGCTGGATGTGAGTCTCTCTGGATTTGTCAAAGTCAACAGTTCTTCTTTTGCAGTATAACTTGATCATTTGTTACAAAACATTTTCTTTTTTGCCAGGTGTGAAGTGTGAACAGTTGACACAGCCAGCCTCTGTGACTGTGCAGCCAGGTCAACGTCTGACCATCACCTGTCAGGTCTCTTATTCTGTTAGCAGCTACTACACAGCTTGGATCAGACAGCCTGCAGGGAAAGGACTGGAGTGGATTGGAATAAGAGCGGGATCCACAATATATTACAAAGATTCACTGAAGAACAAGTTCAGTATCGACTTAGACTCTTCCAGTAACACAGTGACTTTAAACGGACAGAATGTGCAGCCTGAAGACTCTGCTGTGTATTATTGTGCTGGAGGGACACAATGACACAAACCATCAGTAGACCTGAACAAAAACCCCTCAGTGCCTGAACACTTGTAACATGAAGCCACCAGAGGAGGAGCCCTCAGACCACTAATGATTTCTACACCAGTTCACTGTTACAGTGAAGAAACACTTATTATTAAGATCAGGCTGTTTCTCTCATTCGCTGACCTGAAGAAGGTCGTCCAGGCTGTCATTAAATATCATTGCACTGTATATCTTCCAATTTTGATTTTATTTACATTCAAGACACATCATGATTTCATGTCACATGGCTTTGATGCTCATATTTGATCCCTCATTGCAAACAGAGAACTTGTAACAGTAGATTTGTCATAATGAACTTATTGAAATTAATTCCCCTCTGAGCAGCTTTACAAGAATAATTGGTTTTCTAAAGGCTGTGTACTGAAATAAAGGTAAGACTTTATAATAAGGGTTTTATTTAAGTAAAAGTACATAGGTATTAGAAGCTAAATGTACTTAAGGGCCCTGCTCACAGTGTTATATACCATATATGCAGAGTTAAGAATCAAAAAGTATTTTTATCTTGGAGATGTATTTGATATATATCAAATCTATTATACAGATAAGCCCCTCCCTTACAAACTGCCAATGCAAATCCAGAGCTTTCAGAGGGTTTACTTCTGCAGCATCTGAGTTCACATCTTCAGTCTCAAGATGATGGACAAACTGTCTGTACTGCTGACAGCACTCTGTCTGCCCTGTACGTTGCTTCATGCTGTAATACTGATCAGAGAATGCACACATTTAATGTTCTGCTGTTTATTTCTCTCTCGTTCTCACTTGTGTCCTTTAACATCTGTTTCTTTGGCAGATTTGAATGTCCAGGGATTCGACAGCCACAGTCATCTAAGTAAGCAAATAAGCTTTACAAAAACCTCAAACAACTTATCTTCACAGTCACCAAAAGGGGGCAGCAGGAGATCTTAAAACCAGTGTGGCATCGTACCTACACATACAGAGAAACAAACACAATGTGAAAGCACCAGCTGAGGCTGTGGTTTGTCACTTCCTCTTTTTTATGGTTTAATGTACTTATCTACCACAATGCACTTGTTAATAATATTCCCATCTTTTAATCTATAAGGCAGGAGTGAAACATTTTCTCTTATATTTCAATAATTAAAGGTCCCATATTGTGGAAAGTGAGATTTCCATTTCTTGTGTGCTTATAAAGCAGGTAGGTGCTGTATAAATACTGTGAAAGTATCAAAAAGCTCATTCCACAGAGAAATGCACACAGCCAGTATTTAGAAACTGTGCCTTTAAACCAACTGTCAGAACTTCCATAAAGTTGTGATTGAACTGTACAGTCGCCACCATCAGCCATGCTCCCAGCACGACGCACCGGCTACAGGTTGGCCTGTCACTTAGAAACAGTCAGCCAATCAGGAGAGAGGCTCATTAATATTAATTAGATAAAATGCAAAACAAAATACCCTGTTCTTTCTCCAGAGAGAAGCACAAGAGAGGAGATGTCAAACTATGTTGAGATTTAAGTTTTTGGTACTTAAAACCACAAATATATCTTTATATGGACATCAAAACTTAAAAAAAAACACATGGGACCTTTAAAAGAAGAAATTGTAACTACAAAATAATGATTGAAATGACTTGCATTAAAATGTAATTAAAACGACTCACTTTAGGTGTATGGTAACTGATAAACTATTGTCGAGGTCTTCACATGATGCAGACTGTGGTCTATAATGTGGTCTTTAATAAGTGTTTGTCAACATGTTGCACAAATTATGCTGAAACATGCAAGAGGGACTCTTGGAGGAATGACTAATGTACAGTAAACATTCATTCTGCAGTTTCACCAAACATCAACTGAGATCCAAGTCAAATCCAGTTCCACACTGTGAGGAGGAGTCAATGCAAAACTCAGATGTCTTCCACCTCTACTTATCTGACTGCAGAGAGGATGACAGAGAACAGTGGACACACAGTTTAACATGATGGACTATAGGACAGGACTGCTGCTGTTAACTATCTGCTGGGCAGGTGAACATCTTCACTGATCTTGATTTGACATATTTTCATTTGTGTTGCCAATGTAACACATGACATGAATATCTTTCTTGGTTTAACAGGTGTTGATGGTCAGACTCTGACAGAATCTGAACCAGTGGTTAAAAGGCCTGGAGAATCTCACAGATTGACCTGTACAGCCTCTGGATTCACATTCAGCAGCTACTATATGAACTGGGTCAGACAGGCTCCTGGAAAAGGACTGGAGTGGATTGCCGCTATGTATGACAGTAGCTACATCTACCACTCTCAGTCATTTAAAGGCCGGTTTACCGTCTCCAGAGACAACAGCAGACAGCAGGTGTATCTGCAGATGAACAGTCTGAAGACTGAAGATTCTGCTGTTTATTATTGTGCTCGAGGCTCACAGTGACTGGAGTTGGTTGAGTAGCTGTACAAAATCCTACAATACAAATTTTTCAGGCTGGTGGAGCCTGTGCATTAAGTATTCATTGTATTTTTAATATTTTTTCATTTTAATTTTAATTTGTCGCATTGATTTCTTTATAAATTGTTCTATATGCTTCATTTTGATTAATTAAATAAAAAAAATAATATTAATAATAATAATAATAATAATAATAATTGTCCCTGCATTATACAAAGTCCAGAAAACTGTTCCTTGTATTTTATTACAACATATTTAACACATAAAAAACAAATTAAAGGTCACTTGTTGATAAAAGGGCCAAAGACAGCACAGTCTGGTCGCTGAAATTAAACTATTGCAAATATTAAACATTTATATAAATTAAGACACACACACAGTGTAAATTGTGTAGAATATAAAGTGAGTAATAATATGAGAGTGAAAAATAATGCTTTAACATAACTTTTATAAAAAGCAACATTCTGGTTTCTCCTTTTGTTTTATTGGGTGCACATCATCATTGTTATGCAAAGCTGACTACAATACTGCAGGTGTACAATACTAAATACATGAATTGTTTACAGTTATTTCATTTCTGTGACTGTAAACGTGAAGTCTGATTTTCAAAATGTTACAGTTGAGTGTGATTTCCAGACATGTTTTCACTCTGCAGATATAATAACAGCCAACAGACTCTTCTATTGGCTCCAGTTGACCAACATTGATGCTTCATATGTTTGATTCTATGCAAACTCAGTGACCTTCCTTGTTACTCAGCTATAAAAACTTCCCATCAGGCTGTCAGTGGAGTTCACAGCACGTCAGTTTCAACATAAACCATGTTCTCTGTAGCTCTGCTGCTGCTGTTGGCAGCTGGATGTGAGTCTCTCTGGATTTGTCAAAGTCAACAGTTCTTCTTTTGCAGTATAACTTGATCATTTGTTACAAAATATTTTCTTTTTTAACAGGTGTGAAGTGTGAACAGTTGACACAGCCAGCCTCTGTGACTGTGCAGCCAGGTCAAAGCCTGACCATCACCTGTCAGGTCTCTTATTCTCTGAGCAGCTGTCGCACACACTGGATCAGACAGTCTGCAGGAAAAGGACTGGTGTGGATTGCAAGTGCACATGTTGGATGGAGCACATATTACAAAGATTCACTGAAGAACAGGTTCAGTATCGACTTAGACTCTTCCAGTAACACAGTGACTCTAAACGGACAGAATGTGCAGCCTGAAGACTCTGCTGTGTATTACTGTGCCAGAGAGCCACATAGAGACACAATAACACAAACCATCAGAAGACCTGAACAAAAACCCCTCAGTTCCTGAACACTTGTAACATGAAGCCACCAGAGGAGGAGCCCTCAGACCACTAAAGATTTCAACACCAGTTCACTGTTACAGTGAAGGGAGAAACAGACATGATAAGAATTGAAAAAGGTAAATGAATAAACACGGTTCATCATAATATAGAATAATAATATCAAACACACAGTGGAGGCATTTTACAAAACATGTTTTCTATGTTTGTCTCAGAAATATAAATTATGGAATTTCTTTGTATTGACTGAAAAACATGGGTATTCATGGCATCCATGGACTGGAGAGTTACAGGTTATTCCTGTTTAATGCTTAATTAATATTCTCAAATGTATTCTTCACTATTATTGCTAATCAGGTTTTGGTTCCCATGAAATCTTGAACATGGTATGACTTATGAACACTTGAAAGACATTTTCTTGTAAGAAAATCACTATTTTAAAATAATGAAAAACATTTGTTAGGGTGATATTCAGTTATATTAAAATGAAATTAAAAATACTCACTTTAGGTGTATGGTAAAATTGACAAACTATTGTCGAGGTTTTCACATGATGCAGACTGTGGTCTATAATGTGGTCTTTAATAAGGGTCAACCAACTTAAATAATGTGTTTGTCAACCTGTTGCACAAATTATACTGAAACATGCAAGAGGGACTCTTGGAGGAATGACTAATGTACAGTAAACATTCATTCTGCAGTTTCATCAAACATCAACTGAGATCCAACTCAAATCCAGTTCCACACTGTGAGGAGGAGTCAATGCAAAACTCAGATGTCTTCCACCTCTACTTATCTGACTGCAGAGAGGATGACAGAGAACAGTGGACACACAGTTTAACATGATGGACTATAGGACAGGACTGCTGCTGTTAACTATCTGCTGGGCAGGTGAACATCTTCACTGATGTTCTATATAGCTTTAATTTATGTCATCTGCTTATTTCACATGATTTGTATCTTCTTGACAGATGTTGATGGTCAGACTCTGACAGAATCTGAACCAGTGGTTAAAAGGCCTGGAGAATCTCACAGATTGACCTGTA
This sequence comes from Dicentrarchus labrax, assembly GCF_905237075.1. NCBI lineage: Eukaryota > Metazoa > Chordata > Actinopteri > Moronidae > Dicentrarchus > Dicentrarchus labrax. Next base: position 30,743,709 of record NW_026136705.1, on the reverse strand, counting down.
CAGCCTCTGGATTCACATTCAGCAGCTACTATATGCACTGGATCAGACAGGTTCCTGGAAAAGGACTGGAGTGGGTTTCCAGGATTGAGCGTGATAGTGGTAGCAGCAAACTCTACTCTCAGTCAGTTCAAGGCCGGTTTACCATCTCCAGAGACAACAGCAGACAGCAGGTGTATCTGCAGATGAACAGTCTGAAGACTGAAGATTCTGCTGTTTATTATTGTGCTCGAGACTCACAGTGACTGGAGTTGGTTGAGCAGCTGTACAAAATCCTACACTACTCATCTTTACCACAATTATTTCACTAAAATAATTTTAATACCTTGAATTGAGAGAATAAATTATTTTTTAAAAACTTTTTCGCTGTTTGCTCTTGTCCTATAAAAGATCATGTTAATATGCATTTCAGTCAAACGACTCATCTTTGAAATGGTCATTACAGCAGTATAGCATCGTTAGATTTTGGCGTCAAGGCTCTGACTTCTTCACTCCCTACCTTCCTACCTTAAAGCAGAGGGAGAGCTGGGACATTTTGCAGCTTAAATAGACTGCCAGATTGGAAGGGTGCGCTTTGTTAGTGATTATGGAGAGTGAGACATATCATGTGTGTATAGCAGCGCAGCTCAAGTTGACTGCCTGAACTAGCTCTCAGGCTTCGCTCCATTTGCTTTTTTTGCACATCATCACACAAATTTAAGTTCCTAACTAGTTAATTTCCTCTTGAGAAGTTTTGTGTTTTTTCTGTATGTCTGCGACTTCAACCAGCCACAGTTTAAATGCTGAATCCTTTAAAATTAAACAAAAAAAAGAAAAAGTCAAAAAAATCCAGGCATTCAACCAGCTTCAGCAAACTCAAATTCAATTACATGATCTTGCTTTTACTACACTTGTGTCTGCATTAAGTTAATACAATGAAACCAATAAGTAAATCAGTCAATCTTACAATTTTTCATGATCTGGGGATTTCTGAATTAAACCGTTATAAAACCAAAGGAAGTGGCTAATATGTAACTCATTTGAGTCAAATTTTATTACAAAAAATCAACATCTGTCTATCTATCAACACTACAACTCCAAAATGTCTGACTGTTAAAATGCAAATTCACACACTGATACACAATCCCCACCCATTCTGCCTGCACAATATATATCCTTCATCATAACCTTTGCAGTTGCAGACTCAGACAGTCTGACAGCTGTACAAAGTCTCTTCCTCTTGGCTCTCAAAAAACTGCCCGTTAAAAGGCAGAAACCTAGGACAGATCCTTCGGCTCTAGGTGGGTGGTCTGTCTCGACCAGTTGGGGTGAAAGAGAGAGAGAGAGAGAGAGAGAGAGAGAGAGAGAGAGAGAGAGAGAGAGAGAGAGGTGCACAGCAACAACAGTAGCAACAACTACACTAATAGTAGTGACTGATGATGATGAACATGACAGCAACGATGGGGGACAATGAGCAGTGACAACAGCAACAACAGTAACCGTAAACTGAACCTCACTGATCCCTGCGTGAGAAGCACTGAAGCATGTCAGCCCTTTGAAAACAGTTTACCACTGAATGACTGATTATCACTGAAATATATTTATTAAATAAAAAACAGTTTGCCACTGAATGATGGCCAATCATCAATGAAATATATTTCATCATAAAAAATATTTGTCAGTGTTTATCATGACTCACAGCAATGTCTGCTTTTATAATCAGACAACCTTCCTGTAATTACAGCATTAATTAAAGTACAAAACTTAAAAAGGCACTGTATCATTCACACATTCACACAACCTATATCAACTTCATGAGACCTAGTTTTACAATGAATTCAAATATGAGTGACAGGGTACATATATGTTTTCTTTGTGATATTATAAAGGGTGTTGTTTAAAGACATTTTCAATACTACATTGCTAATGTCATATTCATAAGTACAAATCATAAATTAATGTTTTAGTTTGTAAATTTGGTTTGAAAAGAGAAAGAAGCTGAAAAACATTAGATCAGAAAATAAAATAAAATCACAGTTTTCACCTGGTTGAATACTTTAAACTATCAGTATAAACATTTCTCCACATAAATTACTGTACATATTCCTCTTTAGCTGATGTGTTATATCTATAGTTCTTATAGTTGATTTTTTTCCCTTCTATCACCACATCAACTAACTATATTTGTATATTATGTGATTGAATTTTCTCCTCCCTGTGAGGAGGAGTCAATGCAAAACTCAGATGTCTTCCACCTCTACTTATCTGACTGCAGAGAGGATGACAGAGAACAGTGGACTCACAGTTTAACATGATGGACTATAGGACAGGACTGCTGCTGTTAACTATCTGCTGGGCAGGTGAAGATCATATCTGATCTTTATTTCATATATTTTCATTTGTGCTGCCAGTGTAACATATGACATGAATGTCTTTTTGGTTTAACAGGTGTTGATGGTCAGACTCTGACAGAATCTGAACCAGTCTCTGGATTCACATTCAGTGACTACTATATGCACTGGGTCAGACAGGCTCCTGGAAAAGGACTGGAGTGGGAATGCAGATTCTTGCATGGCTCATTTTCTTGATAAGTCCTATCTGCTGTTAGAGATGGGTTTGTAAAACAGGTTGGTAGCGATGCTAAGGTACGTGTTTGGGTCTATACTGTCAGCTGATGAGGTGGAAAATGTTGCCAGTGGCTACTTGCTACAGGATGGTGTTTTGGTGCCCCATGGTGAGGATTTGTTGGGAATCCCATTTTTCAAGTTGTAGTTCTATTCAAATATCGCAGTCATGTGTTAGGGCTTGATCATGATGGGTCAGGGCACTTAGGCATCCGGAAAACACATGACAGGATTTTGCGCCTTTTTTTGCCACAACTAAAAAAGGATGTTTCTGTACATATTAAAAACACTCGTACTGGGGCGTCCAGCTAGCTCAGTTGGTAGAGCCCATGTACCAAGGCTGAGTCCTTGCTGCAGCAGCCCGGGGATCGAATCTGACCTGCAGCCCTTTGCTGCGTGTCATCCCCTCTCTCTGCCCCCCTTTCCTGTCTATCTCCAGCTGTCACTATCAATAAAAAAGGCAATAAAATACAAACAAAAAAACTGTTGTACTTGTCACGTAACTGGTAAGCCCCATCAGGTCATTAAACCCGCTCTGCTGCAGCCGATTCTAGCTATCAGTCAACCATTTGAGTACTTGATCATTGATTGTGTGGGGCTACTGCCCTGCGCGAGGTCTGGAGGCCAGTATTTGCTTACAGTTATGTGTCAGAATGACCAGGGATCTAACTTTTCTTCACACCTTATGGCCCAAGTGTTAAAACTGTCAAAGTCAAGGTGCTTTGGAGCATTTTCACCAAACACTTAAGTCTCTGTTGCGTGCATATTGTACAGAGATGAATGGGGACTGGGAGGAGGGGCTACCATGGCCGCCTTTAGCTGCATGGGAAGTGCAGGAAAGTACAGGGTTTAGCCCAAATGATCTAGTGTTCGGCCACACCATTAGGGGTCCACTGTCTGTATTAAAGGATGGGTTAAAGGAGTCAGATCCGCCCACCAATCTTATTGACTATGTCTCTGGGTTTAGGCATCGTCTATATGCTGCAGGGGAGTTGATGAAAAAGAGGTATCCTTTGGGAGCTCAGTACTGGCTCTTTCTCCTCCCTGAGACAACCATTTGGTTTTGGGGTTTGACGGTTTGATTGTGTTGCTGCATCTTAATACAACACAGCACTCATACACTTCTCGTCTCATGCAATCACTTACACCACTGATCCCACTCATTTCTCATACTACTGTTAGTTTAGGTTAATTCTTTTCCTTAATAAATAATTTGTTAATTGGCTTTGTTGTGTGCGTCTCCCTCCTTTTGTCATGGCTGTATGGCCCGATTTGTGACACCCTATTACTCCCATTTGGTTGTAGGGGTTACACTACTATTTAATTAGAAAGGTAATTAATCACTGGAGATTAATAATACACTCGTAAATGGGGCACCACCTCCGTTGTTTAGCTACTGGAATAATCCGGAGGAAATTATTCCACAGATCTAATCAAATCAATTTCAAATCAATTTATTAAATTCCAAAATCTATATTTAATCTCAATATTTCTGAAGTAGTGATTTCTTTTACACAATTCATTGATTTCCCCGCATCAAATCAAACCGGCACCGACAAGGACATACGGTTATATATGTTTATTAACTAAACTAATGCAGAGTAAATAGCATGAAATGACAATTCAAACAAATGACAACAAGTAACAGAGTAAGGGGACAATATATGAATTATTACTATTAGGTGATTCAGGTGCGATGGTGGATTTTGCGATGCGGCAGTAAGTTTAAAATATTACGAGAGTAAATTTTAGAACTGAGAGGCCCTAATCGAAAATTCTCTTAAACTTAAAAGATGGGAATCAAAGCATACAGACAGACACCAGCTCTTTTTCATGTGTGTGAATCTGGCCGTGTACCGGAGAGTCAGCCTACTTTGCTTGTAGATGGAACTTGGAAGGATTCCAGGTCCTTGGCTTTTAACTCAACTGCGGCTTTGCGTCACTGATCCAACAGGCTGAGGGAAGTTGCGTCTCCTCCCTGGTACCAGTGGCAATCTCTCCAAAAGGCCCAGCGCGGGGTGTGCGCTAGTGAGCGTTGGGGGCAAGGTGGCTGGAGAATAATGTCTTTGTCCGGCTGGAAACGTTTATACGTCTTCTTGAGCAGTCAACTACTGCGACGTCCTTCTGGCTGATGATAAAAGTCTTAGAGTGGTTGGTCTTCAGCTTTGACTGTAAACTCATTCAGCTTCTTGTTTGAAATTAACTGGAGGATGAAACGCTGGCCTGGCGAATTCTCCGTCGGAACCAAGTCCAAGAATTTGATTAAATTCACTTTCTGTGAATCAGGCAACAATACTTGACGATAAGACTACAAAAATCTAAAAGAAGAAATTTGTTTGTGTCTTGAGCTTTCAAAATAAAAGTACTTAGAAAAGTACTTTAGCACAGCAAGTTATTACTTGAAGAAAAATTCAACACGTGTCGCAAACGAAGTAAAATAAAGTACGGAAATTAAAAGTAAGAGCAAGAATAAATAACGAGTGGATCCAACACTCTTAGAAGGAAGACATGATCAGAAGAGTAAGAGAGAGAGGGAGTGACCGGAGTCTATCTCGTATATCTTTTATTCTGGAGGCGGAACTGGACGAGAGGAGCTGACCGTGCGCGTCACTTCCTTTCGCGATATTTTGATATTCGTAACTTTATAATTATTGTGCCTGGAAAAGCACAATACTACTCTTCCCCATACTTATAATTTTTTATTCTTCTGTACGTTTTTCGGCGCACTTCTCCTCCCGCAGTTTTGGTCGCACGTACACAAAAAAGGTATCAAAACGTGCGGCTCGTTGAGGACATTAATGCTGTGACTTTTCTAAGCGTTTCGCCAAACAGTTTGCCGATAAATCGCCAAAAACCGGTCCAAAAAATGAATGGGTGTGTATTGCGAGAATCTTCAACTGCCAGAGTGCGTGACATCATCGCTGGAGTGTGGGGAGAGCGAAACATTTGACAAAAAATACATTTGTAAACTGCTATCAAGGCCACAAATGTCACTCTACAGAAATAATTTATAGATAGAGACGTAGGTAAATCCGTTGGTGTCGCAGTGATACCACTGCTGAAGCTGTCAGACAAATAGTTTTGGTGGGAGACGCACTGATGCGCCAGCAACGCCCTCTCACGGCCCCATCTACTCCCATGTTAAAATGTAGAGGAGAAATGTTTAAAGGAGCTCGTTGAACCTCTTCTCTCTCAATCTCCCCAGGTCACATTTTTTATCTTTAGCCACTGAAACTCGGCAGTGCTATAGTCAACAAGATGACGACGCTCACGGTCTTTAAGGTTTTCATTTCGGTCGTTCCTGGCCATGGGTTCGAGGGGATTCATTTTAAATGTTTCTGTCTCTCTCAAGTCTCAAGTGCTGTGGTCTCCCCTGGTTGCCACGACAACAAAGGCCTGCCTGTGAACACACACACATAGCTAGCTACAGAGGAGTGCTAGCTAAAGATAATTAGAAGGTGGCTAACAAGCAAACAGTTTAAAGCTGAATGATTTTAATATTAACACAAAATAAGTGCAATGCACTTTAAATATTTGACCCTGCTATGAGCTGTTCCTTCAGGAGCATAATACAATTAAACACATTAACCAAAGCTAGCGTTTAGCGCGTAGTTAAGCGCTAGCTTTGGTTAATGTGTTTATGTGTGCTAGCTCTAGCTAGCTAGCTAAAGATAATTAGAAGGTAGAAGACGGTATTAGAAGGCTAGCTAGCACATAACTGTAGAAACACAAGAAAAAAAACTCATCATATCTCAACAGTCTTCTTGTTAATTCGGCATCAATATAATACATAAATACAAACTTTTTGACCGACTTTGTCGCATCAACTCTTTACCAGCCTCACTATTTCAGTGGGAGAAGACCGTAAGAATAGATGGAAAAAACAAGATTTGTCATTAAAATACGTGGTTGTTAATGGATCACGCGTACGCCGAATTAAACACAGGTGTCTCCCCTCATTGTACTGTAAACTACTCGGCAGTGTCAGTAATGTATGGGCCAGTGTCACGGGCCAGAGCAAGGCACAATCAAAATTTCTTTAGGAATTTTCTAGTTTATTCCTATCGTCTCTAAAAGTTTCGAAATCATAATTCACCATTCACAGAACCCACCATGACTTTATACATAGTTCACATGTTTTAACATAGCATTACCGAAATTACTTAATGTAAAGGAAAAGTAGAGCTGATTAAAATCATTAAATCACTAATCATTAAACATGTATATAAAGCAGCACTGAGGGATTGTACATATTTCGTATAGTGCTAGCTTAATCCTTGTTACAAAAATTATGTGTCAGGCATTTACTATTTGGAATAATACACAATTGTAAAACAAAATCTGTTTTGAAGATACCTTACGCTATACCAGAATCTTACCAAAAGGTGGCACTGTGGCTCCATCAAACATTCAGACATTTCACACATGATTTTGTAACTTAGTCCAATCTGAAGACAGAAACATCAGACAAACATTACATTTGCGACCTTCTCATGCTGGATGGCAATCTGTTAATTAGGAGAAGATGACATTTTATCATAATACTCCAACAGAACTAAATCTATATCCGTGCAACTGTTGTTACTGCTTCCTAGATTGGAATGTCCACTATCAAAAGAGAACATTGTAATTTACACTTTAGAGGAAGGGGTGTCAGAATGCCAGATGTGGGTTCCAGAGGAGTTTCTCTCTGGAGGTGGACCTGTCAGACTAAAAGAGATGTAAACACATTTCAGGGATATCTAACCCTGATTTACAATCAAAAAGGCACTTAATTATCACACACGATCCGCTTTAGGTGTAGGGTGTTGTTCTGATCTGTGGAGAAGTCGGTGTTCTGTTAAAGAGGATAAAGCAAATTGACACCTAGAGATCCCATCTGAGAATCTGAAAAGAACCAGGCTCTCTGTGCAAGAGACTGTCGGCGCCACAGTCTCACCTCCCCTCCTGGGTCAAAAAGGTGTTACAGTGAAGATAAAGAAATCTTGATTCAATTTAATAGGCAACTTTTAACTGCTAAGTAAACACATTAGTAACTGAATCAGCAGTCTTCTGATAAATTGTAAAACTGCTGAATTTTTTTAATTCATTAATTATCCAGAATTTGAATGTGATTTTGATCTTATTAAACCATCTAATCTTGATGTTATTATGATATTTTTTCCACTTTTGTAACATTTTGCATGATTAAAATTAATTTGGCTCAAGTCACAGCTCTGACTAAACAACAAGCAATGACCAGTCTGGTTCTCTACACACTGTGAGGAGGAGTCAATGCCTAAACGTGTGAGTTATGAAGTTAAAATAGGGTTCAGCTTTAATTTTCTGTTTCTTTTATCTCTGTATAGGGCAACTGAATATTTGTGCAAGAGCAAAAGCTAAAGGTCAACAGTATGACATAATGACAGTAACATTTCATGCAAATTCAATTAAACTGACTTCTAAAAATTGATTCCAGTTTCACCAAAATACTGAAAGCCAAGTCCAATCTCATTCTCTCCTCCCTGTGAGGAGGAGTCAATGCAAAACTCAGATGTCTTCCACCTCTACTTATCTGCCTGCAGAGAGGATGACAGAGAACAGTGGACACACAGTTTAACATGATGGACTATAGGACAGGACTGCTGCTGTTAACTATCTGCTGGGCAGGTGAAGATTTTATCTGACCTTAATTTGAAGTTGTCTTCAAAATGCTTCCAGCTTAAAGCAACTGACCACTGTATATTTGTTTTATCTTGACAGGTGTTGATGGTCAGACTCTGACAGAATCTGAACCAGTGGTTAAAAGGCCTGGAGAATCTCACAGATTGACCTGTACAGCCTCTGGATTCACATTCAGCAGCTACTATATGCACTGGATCAGACAGGATCCTGGAAAAGGACTGGAGTGGATTGCCTGGATTGAGAGTGGTAGTGGTAGCAGCAAACTCTACTCTCAGTCAGTTTAAGGCCGGTTTACCATCTCCAGAGATGACTCCAGCAGACAGCAGGTGTATCTGCAGATGAACAGTCTGAAGACTGAAGATTCTGCTGTTTATTATTGTGCTCGACACAGTGACACAGGAAGGAGCAACGCTGTACAAAAACCTCCAGTACTTATCTTTACTGGACTTTTTTCTTTTGTCGTCATTGTTTTGAAAACGGAAATATTATTATTCACCACCAACATGAATCATTAAAAAAATAAAATGTTTTAATCAGTTCCTCACAAAACATCCAAGGGCAGCACAACAGTTGGTTGAAATCATTGTCCAAAATGAATCAAATAAATATTACATGTACGCATTTCAGGAATATTAACCCTCAACCAAACATATCAGGAGTACTGACTGGGGTCCCTGGGAGCCAAGAATAAACTACTCTAAGAGACAGACAGAAAAATGTTAACTTTCTTTTGAAAACATTAGTTATGCAGTTATTGTCATCTGAAAAGAAACAGATAATTATTATTTTGGGAAAGCTATAGTTAACTGGCATATTGGGTAAAAGACAGATTACATCTGATAGTGATACTTCAAATTAGGACCAATGATACAAATTAAGTTTTTTACAAATATAAAATAACATAAATATATACAATGAATAATATGAAGTCAATAAATAAAAATCGATTGACAAAATCATGAAAAATTGGAATGATATAATAAAGCCCCTTTGTGATTTGACAACAATTTAACCTCTTGGATCAGTGGGATTTAAGATTAATGTTTATATGATTTGGTTAAGTCACAATTATGAGAGTGAAAAATAATGTTGCAGTTCCCATTATAAAAACACTAGATGGCAGTCAGTGTCAAGTTTCTCTCTCCTCTGTCACTATAAGGAGACTCTCATATCTGCTTATCTCACTGATCTCAACTGACTGACACTCAAACCCTGGACTGAACTAGAGTTTTATACTCACACCCTTTGTGAGCTCGCTTCACCACAACACTAATAGAACATTTGAAGTGCTGGATCAGCAGTGACTGCAGCTTCATGTGTTCATTTAGTTTGGAGTTCACACTGAACTGAAGACACTCAGAAAAAGAAGAAAGACTGAACAACATCTTTATTGTTGGTGTTTCTGTCTGTTTTTAACTCTCTCTCTCTCTCTCTCTCTCAGAGTCCAGCACTCCTTCTTCTCTCACAGATTTAGTCTTTATGTATCAACACTGTAACTCCAAAATGTCTGACTGGTAAAATGCAAATTCACACACTGATACACAATCCCCACCCATTCTGCCTGCACAATATATATCCTTCATAATAACCTTTGCAGTTGCAGACTCAGCCAAGTTCCCACCATGACAGCTGTACAAAGTCTCTTCCTCTTGGCTCTCATTTCAGGTGAGTGAAGTCGGTGTCCAGCTGAGGAGAAAATGAGCTTTGGATGTCTACTTGCTCCCCGTCATCTAAACTCTGTGTCTCTTTCAGCTGCTCAGGGTCAGTCCCTCACCTCCTCAGAGCCAGTGGTCAGCAGAGCTGAGAACCAGTCACTCTGTCCTGTAAAGTGGAAGGACTCATTCTGGCTTGGCTGCACTGGATTCGTCAGAAACCAGGGAAAGGACTGGAATGGATCGGACGCATTGATAGCGGAACTGGCACAATATTTGCCCAAAGTCTCCAAGGCCAGTTTTCCATCACCAAAGACACCTCCAAAAACCTTGTGTCCTTAGAGGTGAGGAGTCTGAAACAAGAAGACTCTGCAGTTTATTATTGTGCACGAGAGCCACAGTGACACACCAGACTGCAACGCTGCACAAACACTGAACAACACTGATCCCTGTGTGAGAAGCACTGAAGCTTGTCAGCCCTTTGAAAACAGTTAACCACTGAATGACTGATTATATCTGAAATATATTTATTAAATAAAAAACTGTTTTTCAGTGTGTGCACCTGCATTTAAAAGTAGACAACCCTATTTAATTACAGCATTATAATATTATTATTACAACATCCTTTAAAAAAGCTTTACATCATTCAATATTAATTTTTTTATATATTAACCTCCACTTACTTCATGAGCTTTAAAAGTTATTTTTACAGCAAGTTCATCAAGTTTGTTGAACCAATCATCTAAGTGCTGACATTTTAGTCCATATACGCTCTTCACGTCTCGTCTTTACATTTTCATTTGATTTAAATATAATCCAAAAGATTATCAGAATCAGAATGTATTAATATGTGTGCGTAAGTAGGCTTTATATGTATGTGTGTGTTTCAGTATATGTGTATAGTAGCTATGAATACTTGGACAGGACAGTTGATCCATCTTTTATAGGCTGTCAGTGTCCTTCTCTATGCAAAGTGAACTTCCTCACAGTCTGCTATAAAGACTTTATTTCATGCTGTCAGTTGCAGCAGAAGAAGAGAAGCTCCCATCAGATCACCTTCAATACCAACCATGTTCTCTGTAGCTCTGCTGCTGCTGCTGGCTGCTGGATCCTGTGAGTCTCACTGAGGCAGAGACACTGACAGTATGATCACAGCACACTGACTGTTCACTGTTATCACACTGATTCAATATTCAACATGTTTTCCTCCACAGGTGTAAAGTGTGAACAGTTGACACAGCCAGCCTCTGTGACTGTGCAGCCAGGTCAACGTCTGACCATCACCTGTCAGGTCTCTTATTCTCTGGGCAGCTATCGCACACATTGGATCAGACAGCCTGCAGGGAAAGGACTGGAGTGGATTGGAGGCAAATATACTGGAGATTCATATTACAAAGATTCACTGAAGAACAAGTTCAGTATCGACTTAGACTCATCCAGTAACACAGTGACTCTAAACGGACAGAATGTGCAGCCTGAAGACTCTGCTGTGTATTACTGTGCCAGAGAGACACAATAACACAAACCATCAGTAGACCTGAACAAAAACCCCTCAGTGCCTGAACACTTGTAACATGAAGCCACCAGAGGAGGAGCCCTCAGACCACTAATGATTTCAACACCAGTTCACTGTTACAGTGAAGAGAGAAACAGACATGATAAGAATTGAAAAAGGTAAAGGAATATATATATTTTTTATTATAATATGGAATAAAAATACAAAAACAACAAACATACAATGGAGTCATTTTACAAAACATGTTTTCTCTGTCTGCCTCACAAATATAACTTATGGAATTTCTTTGTATACACTGAAAAACATGGGTATTCATGGCATCCATGTTCTCGACAGTATTCTTTACTTTTATCATATAATCAGGTTTTTGTTCCCCTAAAATCTTGAAAATGGAATGACTTATGAAGTGTGTTATTTGATATTAATTTACATTAAAATGTAGCCTAATTAAAAATACTCACTTTAGGTGTATGGTAAAATTGATAAACTATTGTTGAGGTCTCCACATGATGCAGACTGTGGTCTTTAATAAGGGTCAACCAACTTAAATAATGCGTTTGTCAACCTGTTGCACACATTATACTGAAACATGCAAGAGGGACTCTTGGAGGAATGACTAATGTACAGTAAACATTTATTCTGCAGATTCACCAAACATCAACTGAGATCCAAGTCAAATCCAGTTCCACACTGTGAGGAGGAGTCAATGCAAAACTCAGATGTCTTCCACCTCTACTTATCTGACTGCAGAGAGGATGACAGAGAACAGTGGACACACAGTTTAACATGATGGACTATAGGACAGGACTGCTGCTGTTAACTATCTGCTGGGCAGGTGAACATCTTCACTGATCTTGATTTGACATATTTTTATTTTTACTAACAATGTAACACATGACATGCATCTTTCTTGGTTTGACAGGTGTTGATGGTCAGACTCTGACAGAATCTGAACCAGTGGTTAAAAGGCCTGGAGAATCTCACAGATTGACCTGTACAACCTCTGGATTCACATTCAGCAGCTACTATATGCACTGGGTCAGACAGGCTCCTGGAAAAGGACTGGAGTGGATTGCCACTGTTGATACTGGTAGCTACATCTACTACTCCCAGTCAGTTCAAGGCCGGTTTACCATCTCCAGAGACAACAACAGACAGCAGGTGTATCTGCAGATGAACAGTCTGAAGACTGAAGATTCTGCTGTTTATTATTGTGCTCGAGAGCCACAGTGACTGGAGTTGGTTGAGCAGCTGTACAAAATCCTACAGCACTATTTTTTAGTAATTGGTAGAGCCCAATCAAGATAAAAAAAAAGAAAATAGTATTCATCGTATACTTGTTATTGTTCATTTTTTCATATTTATTTTATATATATTGTTTTATATTTACAATGTTATGTAACACATATTTTGTTTTAAATAAGACATTATACAAAGTTCTTAAAGTTGGTCCTTAGAAAATGTATTGATAATATATTAAAACCTATTAAACATTAAGAATATAAAAAACACAATAAAGATAACTTGTTATCTTACACTGGATATTTTGATAGTTGATATTTTTCTATCCTAAACAAAAGTCTTGTGTTAACTTCATTCAGCACAATTTAAACACTAAAGTTTGACTATAAGGTGTTCACCATCAGCAGTGACTGCAGCTCCATCTGTTAGTGTCAGCTCATCTCAGCAGACAGGAAGTAGATCTCGAGATGAACAGCAGGAAGCCTGAAGGAGCTGCTGTGTGTTCTTGTGCTTGTGAGACTGATTGAAGATGGATGAACAACTAATCCTGCAGTAACAAACATTTTCTGGGATTTTTGAGCAAAAAACTTCCAGATACTCTGAACCTAAAATGATACACATTTACTGATGTATGATAGCATTTTACATTGTTTCACGAGAAATAGTTTGATGCAAAAGAAAAGGGAAATACAAATATAATTGCCCATAATTAATTGGATAAAAGGTAACTACTCCCTGTAGGCAGGAATCAACATGTGTTACAGTTTCATGAGTTTTTATTTTTATTTTGTTTGGAAATAAAAAACATAACAAACAAGAAACAAAAGTCAACTAAATGTAAGCTGCAGTGATAAACACAAAAGTTATTTCAATGAACTACGAAAGTTTTCAGCTAAGTTAAAGGATTTAGTCTTCTGCATTTGTCACACTGGTTTGTTTGTTTCTCTGTATGTCTTCAAACATCTGCAAACACTGCAACCATTAAAGGTATGTTATGCAAACCAGCATCAGACTGACATTTCAATAAACTTTACATCACCATGGCTGCATTAAGTAAGTATGGTAAATGACCAAATAAATGAAGAAACAATTCCACATTACAAAGAGACTGTGCTCATATATTTGAAGTTAATCATGAAAGTGATGTAGGAGGTGCTGACAGTGAATAAAACAACTGACATTATAATTAAAGTGTGTTTTCATCATTTAAAAACAGGATAAACACACTGTAAACACAGCTTATAGAAAGCAACATTTTTCATCCATTTTATTTAATGGGTATACATCATCATTGTTTTTGCAATGCTGATTTTTAAAAAATGTTTTCAATCATCCATGAGTTGTGATGATATTCACATTGAGATTAGCAATAATGATCAATAAATGTTGTTTGCTATTATAGTAGAATTACGTAATGTTTAATACAAGATTATTGTAATACAATACATTTAGACATTAAATGTTTCTAGTTAATAAAAAGTTAAATTTTTGTAAATGCAGGGACATTTTCATAATGTTAAAGTTCAGTGTGTAATAAAGTTAAAATATCATATGTAAAGCAGAGGTGATTTCCAGGCATGTTTTCACTCTGCAGATATAATAACAGTCAACAGACTCTTCTATTGGCTCCAGTTAGACCAACATTGATGCTTCATATGTTTGATTCTATGCAAACTCAGTGACCTTCCTTGTTACTCAGCTATAAAAACTTCCCATCAGGCTGTCAGTGGAGTTCACAGCACGTCAGTTTCAACATAAACCATGTTCTCTGTAGCTCTGCTGCTGCTGTTGGCAGCTGGATGTGAGTCCCTCTGGATTTGTCAAAGTCAGCAGTTCTTCTTTTGCAGTATAACTTGATCATTTGTTACAAAACATTTTCTTTTTTAACAGGTGTGAATTGTGAACAGTTGACACAGCCAGCCTCTGTGACTGTGCAGCCAGGTCAACGTCTGACCATCACCTGTCAGGTCTCTTATTCTCTGGGCAGCTATCACACAGCTTGGATCAGACAGCCTGCAGGGAAAGAACTGGAGTGGATTAGTTTTGATACGAACATCAAAGATTCACTGAAGAACAATTTCAGTGTCACCTTGGACTCTTCCAGTAACACAGTGACTCTAAATGGACAGAATGTGCAGCCTGAAGACTCTGCTGTGTATTACTGTGCCAGAAGACACACAGTGAGAGATAATAACAGGCGAGTCATACAAAAACTACTTCCTCTATTTACAACCACTGAGAACATTCACTTTGTACAGTATCACTGTTCTTAACTGTAATTGGTTCAAGGTTTAATTTAATTGTCATAGTAAAATACAGGATTGCACAATGAAAAGCAATTGATGAATGAATTATTAAAATAAAAAAGAACATCATTTAAGACTAAATTATATATATATATATAATTATATATAGGAAGATATACAGTTTCACGCACACAAAATATATAAGTAAGTAAAGTGTTATTTATGAAGTACTTTACAGTTACAAAGTTTTTCACAAACAAACAAATAAACAAATAAAAATGAAAAAAATGAAAAGTTAACATAAATTAAGCACAATAAGAGAGAGACCAAACTAAAACACAAAAAGACAGGGCAGGAGATCTATAAATAGCCTTGTCCATAGAGATTGGTTTCTAGAAGCTACTTAAAACAGTCCAACGATTAATTTCAGTGATTGGGGAAGATGATTCCAGAGGTTGGAGCTAAAACAGCAGACAGCAGTCATCTTTTGTTTTGCAGTTGGAACGAGGGATGAAGGGCCAATATTTGAAGATCGGAGTAGTCGGAAAGTGAAATGAGGAACAGACGGTGATCAGAAGTTTAACTGGAGACAAAGTCATGAAGTGTTTTCTGTGTAATCAGCAGGATCTTATAATGAATTCAGAATTTCATGGGAAGCCATGCAGTGAAATGTATAGATAGTTTTTAATTAAGCCGTGAAAACTGGCTCTGTCAGGGTTCTGAGGGGAACCCAGAAGCAGATCGGACAAGAGGTTGTGTTTAAACGGTTTATTAGACAACGAGTGAATAGTGAAAAAAAGGGGAAGCTGGCAGGCGAGAGTGGGATTCCAGAGGTGGGGGTGATCGAGAGAGTGGCTGGCTGGTAGACCTGGAGTGTGGGGATCCAGTGGCTGGCTTACAGGAGGCGTGGGCTGAGTGGACAGGGTTCCAGACCTGAGTCCCGGGAATGATTCCTGAGGCAGAGAGACACGGTTAGTTGCATACAAAAACAGACGGCAAGAGAACGGCTCAGGCAGGCAGAAGCAGACAGGCAACAAACGGTAGCAACGATAAATAACTGGCTGGAAAGCAGTAGCATACTCAATACTTCACAACGATCTAGCATTGACTGGATGTGTGGCTGCTCCTTAAGTACTGCTGAAGACTGATGAGGAGCAGGTATGGTGATGACCTCAGCCAGGTGTGTGAGCAGCCAGAGATAGACACGCCCCCCCTCGGAGCACTGCCAGAAGAGTGACACAAACACCACAAGACAACACAAGACACCCAAACAGTCCTCACAGCCGGGGATTCGTGACAGGCTCTAAGAAAGATCATCATCAACCAACAACAATAACATCAAACAAAAGTCTTATCACTTCCTCACAAAATAGCAAACGACAGAATAACAATCTGCTGAAATCACTGAACAAAATCAAATAAATGAATTAAAGAAAGGATCTGAACACATGAATGAATAAAAAACAAAAAAATAATTCTACATATCTTAGCCACATTAATGTTTATAATGTTTGGCATGAAAAATAATGTTGCAGTTCCCGTTATAAAAACACTAGATGGCAGTCAGTGTCAAGTTTCTCTCTCCTCTGTCACTATAAGGAGACTCTCATATCTGCTTATCTCACTGATTTCAACTGACTGACACTCAAACCCTGGACTGAACTAGAGTTTTATACTCACACCCTTTGTGAGCTCGCTTCACCACAACACTAATAGAACATCTGAAGTGCTGGATCAGCAGTGACTGCAGCTTCATGTGTTCATTTAGCTGTAGTTCACCACTATTTATTCAAATGCATGAAATGATGTTCTTATATCATGACACAAATATCAACTTAAAGGACCAAAGCGTGGGATTTATTTGAATCTAAGGGAAGGAAAACACAAGTATTTTTATTTTCAGGTGACTATACACTAATGAAAACACACCTATGAATATTATATTCCATTTCTGCCAATAGATCCTCCTAAATGTTAAACACTGGACCCAAGCTAAGTTTTGATGAGAGGTTGAGCACATTACACGGCTCAGTTTCACAAGTGAGGATCAATTACAAAAACGTCCAGTCCAGCTCTCTCCTCCCTGTGAGGAGGAGTCAATGCAAAACTCAGATGTCTTCCACCTCTACTTATCTGGCTGCAGAGAGGATGACAGAGAACAGTGGACACACAGTTTAACATGATGAGCTATAGGACAGGACTGCTGCTGTTAACTATCTGCTGGGCAGGTGAACATCTTCAATGATCTTTAGTTGACATAATTTTATTTGTGCTGCCAATGTAACACATAACATGAATATCTTTCTTGGTTTAACAGGTGTTGATGGTCAGACTCTGACAGAATCTGAACCAGTGGTTAAAAGGCCTGGAGAATCTCACACACTGACATGCACATATTCAGGGTCTAGTAGTCATATTCATAATGCTTGGATCAGACAGGCTGCTGGAAAAGGACTGACGAGTAGGAAGTGAGACTGTGTTGTCTCCAGAGACAACAGCAGACAGCAGGTGTATCTGCAGATGAACAGTCTGAAGACTGAAGATTTTGCTGTTTATTATTGTGCTCAAGACTCACAGTGACTGGAGTTGGTTGAGCAGCTGTGCAAAATCCTGCAGTACTCATCTTTACCACAATTATTCCAATAAAATGATATTATTGGTTTGAATTGAGAGAATAAATGACCTTTCACATTTACATACATTATTTGACAGATAAACCAGCAAACATTTTTTACAGAGCACCACAGAAAATAGCACATCATAACAATGTTTCAGTTCCTAACTAGTTAATCTCACTTTGAGGACCTATATCCTATATCTGTGTGACTTCAAACAGCCACAGTTTAAATGCTGAATCCTTTAAAAAGAAAAAAAAAAAAAGAAAAAGAATAAATAAAATCCAGCATTCAACCAGCTTCAGCAAACTCAAGTATTCATTTAGATGATCTTGCTTTTACTACACTTGTGATTGCATTAAGTAAATAAAATGAAACCAATCTGGGGATTTCTGAATTAAACAGTTTTAAAACCAAAGGAAGTGAAGCCAATATTTAACTCATTTGAGTCAGATTGTATGAGAACAACCTTCTGGGTCATTTAAAAAACTACATATTGAAAAATAAAAAGCCTGAATTGTAACTTAATGATGTCTTTTGCTCGTAGTCAGGTTGTTTAAACGCTGTTTGATTTTGGTTCAAACCCTTGAATTTCACTATAAAAGCATAATGTGATGTTTATGTTTTGGTAATGAATATTTAATATTGATTCAAGGTTTTGAGAAGCCTCAGTGTAACAATAATTTAAGCTGAGGTTGAAAAAAAGGTTCCAGATGTTAATTTCACATCAGCACTTTTGGCAAAATAAATCCTAAAACATTGATTCAGACTCCAACATGAACATCAGTGAGATATTAAACCTGAAATTACAAGTTAATGTGTTTCCACTACGATTCAATGCAGTTACACCTTCTCTTCCTCTGAGGTGAAGAAAAAATCTGAGTTTTTTCTTTCTACGTGGTTGCACAGACATACAAACCACCAATAAATGACACAAATACACAGCAGCCTTCATCACATTATACGCTGACTGTCAGGTAGTCATATTATTTAATTTTCATTATTTGTTAATTGTTTTTGAACAACAAAGAGGATGTGATATTGTATCCTATGTCGATGGACAATCAGCTACATTAAAAAACTAACAAATAATAAATGATATAATGAAATGAACCTCTAACAGAGAGGCTGTAAATGAGCCCCTCCCTCCACATGATATCCTGATGCAAATCTTCAGTCTGTGCAGTGTACTTCTGTCCTGCTGACTGCTCTTGTACTTTGTGTGGAGCATCAGAGGTCACATCTCCAGCCTCAGGATGATGAACACACTCACTCTTCTGCTGGTTGCTCTCTCTCTGCCCTGTGAGTTCTCCTGCTTCTTGCTGTTTTATCTTTTATCAGACAACATGGACTGATGGTCAGTCAGTGATACCAGAAAACTTCCCAGATGACTGTCTCACTTTCTTCTGTGGTTCCTCTCTCCTTTCATCTCATCAGGTTGTACAGGTCAGAGTATGGAGTCCATTCCTTCCAGTTCAGTAGTGAAAAAGCCTGGAGATACTCTCAGTCTGTCCTGCAGGGGATCTGGCTTCACATTTAACTGCTGTATTATGCACAGGGTCAGACAACCTGCAGGAAAAGGACTGGAATGGATAGGGGTTGGCTGGTCTGATGCCAGTAGTAACACATATGCCAGCAGTGTGCGAGGACGTGTAGAAATCAGTTGGACACAGCAGAGTCCTCTGGCAAAAACCTCCAGTACTTATCTTTACTGGGTTTTTTTCTTTTGTTGTTGTTGTTGTTTTGAAAACTGAAAGATTATTATTAACCACCAACATAAATCATTAAAAAATAAAATGTTTTAATGATCAGTTCCTCACAAAACAGCCAAGGGCAGCACAACAATCAGTTAAAATCATTGTCCGAAAATGAATCAAATAAATATTACATGTACACATTTCAGGCATATTAACCGTCATTCAAACATATCAGGAGTACTGACTGGGGTCCCTGGGAGCCAAGAATAAACTACTCCAGGAGACAGCCAGAAAATTGTTTTACGTTGTTTTGAAAACATTAGTTATGAAGTTAATGTCATCTGAAAAGAAACAGATAATTATTATTCTGGGAAAGCTACAGTTAATTGGCTTTTTAATATTGGGTAAAACTAAAAATGACAGACTACATCTGATAGTGTGATACTTCAAATTAGGACCCATGGCACAAATTAAGTTTATTACAAATAACATAAAATAACATAAATACATACAATGAATGATATAAAGTCAATAAATAAAAACTGATCGACAAAATAATGAAAAATTGGAATGATAGAATAAAGCCCCTTTGAGATTTGAAAACAATTTTACCTCTTGGATCAGTGGGATTTAAGATTAATGTTTATATGATTTGGCTAATCATGAGAATGAAAACTAATGTTGCAGTTCCCATTATAAAAACACTAGATGGCAGTCAGTGTCAACTTTCTCTCTCCTCTGTCACTATAAGGAGACTCTCATATCTGCTTATCTCACTGATCTCAACTGACTGACACTCAAACCCTGGACTGAACTAGAGTTTTATACTCACACCCTTTGTGAGCTCGCTTCACCACAACACTAATAGAACATTTGAAGTGCTGGATCAGCAGTGACTGCAGCTTCATGTGTTCATTTAGTTTGGAGTTCACCATCTCAAAGAGATTTCAAGATAAACAGCTAGAAGACTGAAGGAGCGACTGTTTATTTATTCAGGCATGAAATGATGTTCTTATATCATGACACAAATATCATCTTAAAGGACCAATGTGTGGGATTTAGTGGCATCTAAGGGAAGAAAAACCCAACTATTTTTGTTTTAGGTGATTATACACTAATGAAAACATACATATTAATATTATATTCCAGTTCAGCCAATAGATCCTCCTAAATGTTAAACACTGGACCCAAGCTAAGTTTTGATGATAAGTTGAGCACAGTACACTGCTCAGTTCTACAAGTAAGGGTCAGTAACAAAAACATCCAACCCAGCACTCTCCTCCCTGTGAGGAGGAGTCAATGCAAAACTCAGATGTCTTCCACCTCTACTTATCTGACTGCAGAGAGGATGACAGAGAACAGTGGACACACAGTTTAACATGATGGACTATAGGACAGGACTGCTGCTGTTAACTATCTGCTGGGCAGGTGAACATCTTCACTGATGTTGATTTGACATATTTTCATTTTTTTCTACCAATGTAACACATAACATTACTGTCTTTCTTGGTTTGACAGGTGTTAATGGTCAGACTCTAACAGAATCTGAACCAGTGGTTAAAAGGCCTGGAGAATCTCACAGATTGACCTGTACAGCCTCTGGATTCACATTCAGTGACCACAGCATGCACTGGATCAGACAGGCTCCTGGAAAAGGACTGGAGTGGATCGCTTATATCAGATATGACAGTAGCTACATCTACTACTCTCAGTCAGTTCAAGGCCGGTTTACCATCTCCAGAGACAACAGCAGACAGCAGGTGTATCTGCAGATGAACAGTCTGAAGACTGAAGATTCTGCTGTTTATTATTGTGCTCGACACCCACAGTGACTGGAGTTGGTTGAGCAGCTGTACAAAATCCTACAGTACTCATCTTTACTTTACTTTAGAAAAGATTTGTATTTTTATTTTGCTTTTATTTCTTTAAGAAAACATAACAATCTGTGAGGAAGATCATAACAACAATAACAATTAAGCAACTAAATAAATACAATTTCTTCCTTTAATGATCACTTCTTCAAAAACAGCCAATGACAGCCAAACAGTCTGCTTAAATCACTGTCCAGGTCTGAATAAAAGAAAGACATGCAGCTACACATTAATGTTTATATCATTTGGCATCTAAAGTAGCTCACAGTATGAGAGTGAAAAATGATCTCACAGTTCCAGTTATAAAGACACTAGAGGGCAGTCAGTGTCAACTTTCTCTCTCCTCTGTTACTAAAAGGAGAAACTCAGATCTGCTGTTCTCATTGATCTTAACTGACTGACACTTGAACTCTGGACTGAACTAAAGCACAAAACAAGAAAATGTTTCCATCACATTCTGTAGATTCATTAAAAACATTTCCGAGAGACGGCAAGAAAGTGTAGGAAACAAAATGTATTTACTTTAGTACATGCAGTGTTTATGTAAATAAATACTTCATTTAAACATATGTTATATCTTACGGAAGCCCTAAAGGGCCATACATTCATACATTTTATTTCCTCCGTTTAATACCGAGTATTCTCAGCATTATGATGAAAATATGTTAATAATAAAAGTCCATATTTGTATCTCCAAGTGGCATATTTTCTTATAGTAGAGGTACAGTAAAAGCAGTTACAAATATGGAATGTTATTGTTGAATTTCTCCAAATTGGTGCAGTAAAAATGCTTAATATTAAGTATACTTGTAGTCTTATATGTGTAGAAGTCAAATATACAATCCATAGCCAGGAATTTTTGAGCAAAGTGTTTTTACAGTAGCTCAAATATGGTCAAATATTGAATCTGGAGGTATAAATATGGGACTTTTATTTTTGAATTTCTCCAAATTGGTGCTGTAAAAATGCTTGATATTAAGTATGTTTTTTTATTCATCATGGGCGCAAGACCTGGTGTTCTCATTTATTGTTGTTGCTGTGCACCTGTCTGTCTGTCTGTCTGTCTCTCGCTCTCTCTCTCTGTCTCTCTGTCTCTCTCTCTATCTCTCTCTCACCCCAACTGGTCGAGACAGGCGACCACCCACCTAGAGCTGGAGGATCTGTCCTAGGTTTCTGCCTTTTAACAGGCAGTTTTTCCTTGCCCTTGTCGCCAAGAGCTTGCTCATGGTGGTACTGTTGGGTCTCTGAAATTAAGGTTTTAAAGAGTTCGAGTTCCTGCTCTATTTGAAAAGTGTCCTGAGATAACTTCTGTTATGAATTGGCGCTATACAAATAAAATTTAATTGAATTGAATTGAATTTATCTTAACTGAATGACACTTGAACTCTGGACTGAACTAAAGCGTAATACTCCTGCTGCTCATGTAAACTGGATATTGTGAGAGTTGATACTTTTCTATCCTAAACAAAATTCAATTCAATTCAATTCAATTCAATTCAATTCAATTCAATTTATTGTCCTCCAAGGGGGAAATTCATGTCCACATCACTGCACCTGCAGGCAACACCATACACTCAACAAAGAAACATGCTAACCACAATTAACAAATCTACACAACAAAACAAAACAAAAACAAACAAACAAACAAACAAACAAACAATCAAATAAATAATATATGACAGGTTACACACTCAGTGCACCCCTTTGTTTAAAGCAGCAGTAGCTGCAGGGATCAGACTTTTCCCATAGCGAGCTTTCTTGCACCTCAATGTTCGGTACCTCCGTCCAGAAGGCAGTGGGGTGAGATATTGATTGAGTGGGTGTGTAATGTCCAGTTCTATTGTGGTTGCAATGTGTGAGATGGCCCTGTTGTTTAGTTCTGTGAGATTGGGTGTGGGGAGTCCGATTATCTTGGCCGCTGTGTTGGTGATGCGTATGAATTTTGTCCGTTTGGTGACAGTTAGCATGTTGTAAAAAGAGGAGGAGCAGTATATGAGGATGGGCTGGATGATACTTTGATATAGTAGAAGGAGAAGATGGGGGAAAACAAAGCAGAGTCACAGTGTGTGCTGTTGCAGCAGAGCGTGCGCCATTTTACAC
This sequence comes from Dicentrarchus labrax, assembly GCF_905237075.1. Taxonomy (NCBI): domain Eukaryota; kingdom Metazoa; phylum Chordata; class Actinopteri; family Moronidae; genus Dicentrarchus; species Dicentrarchus labrax. Next base: position 30,720,506 of record NW_026136705.1, on the reverse strand, counting down.
CCAATCAGATGGAAAGTCAAAGTCCTGTGTTAACTTGATTATAAGGCAGATCTCAAGATGAACAGCAGGAAGCCTGAAGGAGCTGCTGTGTGTTCTTGTGCTTATGAGACTGATTGAAGATGGATGAACAACTAATCCTGCAGTAACAAACATTTTCTGGGATTTTTAAGCAAAAACTCTCTTTTCTCATCCTCAGTGGGCTGATAGACCCTGCACTGTCTCACATGATGAATGTCCTCAGGTCCAGTCATTTTTATGCAAACCAGTAGCATCACACTGAAGTTTACATACAATTTACATTATCCTTGCTGTCACTATATTTCTGCTTGCAGCGGATACAATATGTGAGTGAATAAATGCATAAATTAATGGTGCAGTAAAACACTGCAATCAATTGAAAAAATACATAATGTTTTAATACCAAATTGTTGTCAAAACATTTAGACGGCAATAGTTTATATTAAAAAAAGCAAATGTTACAGTTTTTTTATTATTTAACTGTAACTGTAAATGTAAAGTTTCATTTTAAAAATGTTACAGTTGAGTGTGTAATTAAGTTACAATATCATATGTAAAGCAGAGGTGATTTCCAGGCATGTTTTCACTCTGCAGATATAATAACAGTCAACAGACTCTTCTATGGGCTCCAGTTAGACCAACATTGATGCTTCATATGTTTGATTCTATGCAAACTCAGTGACCTTCCTTGTTACTCAGCTATAAAAACTTCCCATCAGGCTGTCAGTGGAGTTCACAGCACGTCAGTTTCAACATAAACCATGTTCTCTGTAGCTCTGCTGCTGCTGTTGGCAGCTGGATGTGAGTCTCTCTGGATTTGTCAAAGTCAACAGTTCTTCTTTTGCAGTATAACCTGATCATTTGTTACAAAACATTTTCTTTTTTAACAGGTGTGGTCAACGTCTGACCATCACCTGTCAGGTCTCTTATTCTGTTAGCAGCTACTACACAGCTTGGATCAGACAGCCTGCAGTGAAAGGACTGGAGTGGATTGGAATGAAATATACTGGAGCTTCATATTACAAAGATTCACTGAAGAACAAGTTCAGTATCGACTTAGACTCTTCCAGTAACACAGTGACTCTAAACGGACAGAATGTGCAGCCTGAAGACTCTGCTGTGTATTACTGTGCCAGAGAGACACAGTGAGAGACAATAACAGCAGAGTCGTACAAAAACTATTTCCTCTATTTGAATATTTCAGTTTTATTTTATCTCATTTCTCAAATATAGAGAAGTAGAATTTATATCTTCTATTTTTAAGAAAGTTGTTACTGTAAATTCGCTGTAAAACCTATATAAAGAAATGTTAATTTCTTATTTTAAGCTTTGAGTATGTTCAGTAGAGTTTGTTGTCAGGTTAGACAGGATTAGATGTTAAGTATTCATATAAGAGTTTGTTAGTTTAGTTTATTGTCATATTGGAAATATAGTGTCTTTCTGGCAATCATCATACAATACAATAGATAATTATTCTACTTTGAGTCACAGTCGACAGTGAGTCCTTTAGTGAACATGCATTGTTCAGTTTCAGCAAACTAACTAAATCTTTGTGGTGAAACACATTTAAAATAGTAAAATGATGTATATTTGATATCCAGGAAGGAAAGAAGTGTTTCTGTTGATGTTTGAGAGAATGAGTAAAAACTGTAAATCATCATCCTTTACAGGAAGTCTGTTTCATGTTGATTTCATTGTATTGTCAGACCATACTGAATAAAGTAAAAGTAAAAACTGGGCAAGAATATGATCAAATATAGTGAAAATATGACTGGACAACACATAGCATAGAGGAGTTCATGCAAAACTCACATGTCTTCCACCTCTAGTTAAAGAGCATTTTATTTACAGAGGTTTAATTTCCTAAATATCCAGTTTACTTGAGCTTTTGCTTTTACCACCTGGTTGCATTTACATGTAGTATGTTTACAGTGCAATGCCATGTATTTTTTTTCCTGTTGTTCAAATATTCAGTTAAAGTGCATTCATCTTCTATCTTCCCTTTTTAATCCTGTAGAGGGAGGTCTATGCAAACTCTTCCTTCTTTATAAACACACCAACAGCAACTGTGAAATCATTTTAGACAGGACAACTGACACAGTCTTATAAATCCTAGAAAGACTTTGATCAGAAATCAGTGAACTCCACAATTTTCTATAGAATGGAAAATATGATTGTATGGAGTTTATTATTTCTAATGGCTATTCATGGTAAGAAAATCAATTCTGATATAATAAAATGTAATGTTTAATATATTATGTATGACACATATATTTCTTTACTTACAGGAGTTTGGAGTGAGATCAAACTGGACCAGACTCCCTCTGAGGTGAAAAGACCTGGAGAGACAGTGAAGATGTCATGTATCATATCTGGGTTTGACATGACAAGCTACTTTATTCACTGGATAAGACAGAGGCCAGGGAAAGCTCTGGAGTGGCTTGGGAGGATGGATGCAGGTTCAAACTCTGCTACCTATTCCAGCTCCTTTCAAAGTCGTTTCATCATGACTGAAGATGTGTCCAGCAGCACTCAGTACCTCGAGGTCAACAGCCTGACAGCAGAAGATTCTGCTGTTTACTTCTGTGCTCGAAGAGACACAGTGACTGAAGACAGTGGAGCAGATGCAAGAAAAAACCTCCACAGACAACAAACAGCAGTGTGATCTTCTTGATATCTGGGTTTTCTCCCCACCACCTGCAAAAGCACTTTCACATATCCACATTATATTTCTATATTGTACTGTATTTATTATTTTTAGGAAGTTAAATTAATCACAATAATAGAATCCCTTCAAAGCTGTAATTATTATAAATGACCTATGTCACATTCACAAGTACAAAAGATAAATGATCTGAATATAAACTGAAAAGACATACAAGCTCATGTGCTGCCCAATATGCTTACAGGGAATACTGAGAAGCCATAATCCCAAGATAAATTATATTTTATGGAATTTTACGCCTACATTTGTAAACGTAAAAGATTTCAGAATAACAAATTAAAAGCTTTGTAAAAATAAAGTTGGGAAATATGTTTGTGGTTTTCATACATAGATATTTTACAGTAAAACACCTCTGGACATTTGGATGGAACATCGATTCTCCAGCAACAAAACAATAAACTGAAAGCCAAGTCTAACTCAGCTCTCTTCCCCCTGTGAGGAGGAGTCAATGCAAAACTCAGATGTCTTCCACCTCTATTTATCTGACTGCAGAGAGGATGACAGAGAACAGTGGACACACAGTTTAACACGATGGACTATAGGACAGGACTGCTGCTGTTAACTATCTGCTGGACAGGTGAACATCTTCACTGATCTTTATTTGACATATTTTCATTTTTACTAACAATGTAACAAATAACATGCATCTTTCTTGGTTTGACAGGTGTTGATGGTCAGACTCTGACAGAATCTGAACCAGTGGTTAAAAGGCCTGGAGAATCTCACAGATTGACCTGTACAGCCTCTGGATTCACATTCAGCAGCTACGCTGTGAACTGGGTCAGACAGGCTCCTGGAAAAGGACTGGAGTGGGTTGCCAGGATTCAGAGTGGTGGTAGCAGCAAATACTACTCTCAGTCAGTTCAAGGCCAGTTTACCATCTCCAGAGACAACAGCAGACAGCAGCTGTATCTGCAGATGAACAGTTTGAAGACTGAAGATTCTGCTGTTTATTATTGTGCTCGACACCCACAGTGACACAGGAAGGAGCAACGCTGTACAAAAACTTCCAGTACTTATCTTAATTGGGCTTTTTCTTTTGTCGTCGTTGTTTTGAAAACTGAAAGATTATTATTAACCACCAACATAAATCATTAAAAAAATAAAATTAATCATCAGTTCCTCACAAAACATCCAAGGGCAGAACAACAATTGGTTGAAATCATTGTCCAAAAATGAATGAAATAAATATTACATGTACACATTTCAGGAATATTAACCCTCAATCGAACATATCAGGAGTACTGACTGGGGTTCCTGGGAGCCAAGAATAAACTACTCCAAGAGACAGCCAGAAAAATTTTAACTTTGTTTTGAAAACATTAGTTATGAAGTTAATGTCATCTGAAAAGAAACAGATAATTATTATTCTGGGAAAGCTACAGTTAATTGGCTTTTTAATATTGGGTAAAACTAAAAATGACAGACTACATCTGATAGTATGATACTTCAAATTAGGACCAATGGCACAAATTAAGTTTATTACAAACATAAAATAACATAAATATATACAATGAATAATATGAAGTCAATAAATAAAAATTGATTAACAAAATCATGAAAAATTGGAATGATAGAATAAAGCCCCTTTGAGATATGAAGACAATTTTACGTCTTGGATCATTATAATAATGAAAAATAATGTTGCAGTTCCCGTTATAAAAACACTAGATGGCAGTCAGTGTCAAGTTTCTCTCTCCTCTGTCACTATAAGGAGACTCTCATATCTGCTTATCTCACTGATCTCAACTGACTGACACTCAAACCCTGGACTGAACTAGAGTTTTATACTCACACCCTTTGTGAGCTCGCTTCACCACAACACTAATAGAACATTTGAAGTGCTGGATCAGCAGTGACTGCAGCTTCATGTGTTCATTTAGTTTGGAGTTCACACTGAACTGAAGACACTCAGAAAAAGAAGAAAGACTGAACAACATCTTTATTGTTGGTGTTTCTGTCTGTTTTTAACTCTCTCTCTCTCTCTCAGAGTCTAGCACTCCTCCTTCTCTCACAGATTTAGTCTTTATGTATCAACACTGTAACTCCAAAATGTCTGACTGTTAAAATGCAAATTCACACATTGATGTACAATCCCCACCCATTCTGGCTGCACAATATATATCCTTCATAATAACCTTTGCAGTTGCAGACTCAGACAAGTTCCCATCATGACAGCTGTACAAAGTCTCTTCCTCTTGGCTCTCATTTCAGGTGAGTGAAGTCGGTGTCCAGCGGAGGAGGAGAAAATGAGCTTTGGATGTCTGCTGGCTCCCCGTCATCTAAACTCTGTGTCTCTTTCAGCTGCTCAGGGTCAGTCCCTCACCTCCTCAGAGGCAGTGGTCAGCAGAGCTGGAGAACCAGTCACTCTGTCCTGTAAAGTGGAAGGACTCACTCTGGCTTGGCTGCACTGGATTCGTCAGAAACCAGGGAAAGGACTGGAATGGATCGGACGCATTGATAGCGGAACTGGCACAATATTTGCCCAAAGTCTCCAAGGCCAGTTTTCCATCACCAAAGACACCTCCAAAAACCTTGTGTCCTTAGAGGTGAGGAGTCTGAAACAAGAAGACTCTGCAGTTTATTATTGTGCACGAGAGCCACAGTGACACACCAGACTGCAACGCTGCACAAAAACTGAACAACACTGATCCCTGTGTGAGAAGCACTGAAGCATGTCAGCCCTTTGACAACAGTTTACCACTGAATGACTGATTATCACTGAAATATATTTATTAAATAAAAAACTGTTTTTTAGTGTGTGCACCTGCATTTAAAAGAAGACAACCTCATGTAATTACAACATTATAATATTATTATTACAACATCCTTTAAAAAAGCTTTGCATCATTCAATAATCAATATTTATATGTTAACCTCCACTAACTTCATGAGTATTAAAAGTTATTTTTACAGCAAGTTCATCAAGTTTGCTGAACCAATCATCTAAGTGGTGACATTTAAATCCATATACGCTCTTCACGTCTCATGTCTTTACATTTTCATTTGATTTAAATATAATACAAAAGATTATCAGAATCAGAATGTATTAATATGTGTGCGTAAGTAGGCTTTTCATGTATGTGTGTGTTTCAGTATATGTGTATAGTAGCTATGAATACTTGGACAGGACAGTTGATCCTTGTTGATCCTTGTTTTATATCCTGTCACTGTCCTTCTCTCTATTCAGAAACTTTAAACAAACTGTCAGAACTTCCATAAGGTTGTGATTGAACTATACAGTCGCCACCATCAGCCATGCTCCCAGTGAGTGAGTATGTGTTGGACAGTTACTCCCTGATGGACAGAGAATTAAATAAAATGAGATTTTAAGGCACCAAAAAAAGTTATTTTAATCTTACAAATACAGATAACACATAGAGTGACATCACAGATCATAAATCGAATTTTCTCGTTTTATGTTCCAGTCCTCTACTTTACATTAATACTTTTTTTAAATTGTGCCATCATATATTATTCGTTTCTCAGAGACAGTCTCTGGTTTTAGTTTGTGTTATTGAAAAATGACAGAAAGAAAACAACTTTTGAAGACAATTCAAATTAAACAAGTATTACATTCAGATTTGCCTTCATCAGATTTATTTGGCTAATGTCACAACTCCTACATTTTTGTTTCTCAAGTACAACAAACTAAATACCAAACTCTGTCCGTAAAATGTAGCTGTCGTCCACCTTTAATAATCTGACTGCAGACAGTGACAAAGCTTTTAGTTTTTACTGCAACTTTTGTTTGAGTTTATATGTCTGAGTGGGTGACTGATTTATTTCTATTGACTCTTAATATCTATTTCAAGGTTTTCATCCCCCTGATATCTGACTTATGAACACTTTGTGAAGAAATCAGCAGTATAACATAATAAACAACGTTTGTTAAGGTGTCATATTTCTGTCAAAATGTAATTAAAATTACTCAGTAACTCAGATCCAAGTCAAATCCAGTTCCACACTGGGAGGAGGAGTCAATGCAAAACTCAGATGTCTTCCACCTCTACTTATCTGACTGCAGAGAGGATGACAGAGAACAGTGGACACACAGTTTAACATGATGGACTATAGGACAGGACTGCTGCTGTTAACTATCTGCTGGGCAGGTGAACATCTTCAATGATGTTGATTTGACATATTTTCATTTGTGCTGCCAATGTAACACTTGATATGAATATCTTTTGTCTTAAACAGGTGTTGATGGTCAGACTCTGACAGAATCTGAACCAGTGGTTAAAAGGCCTGGAGAATCTCACAGATTGACCTGTACAGCCTCTGGATTCACATTCAGCAGCTACGAGATGAACTGGGTCAGACAGGCTCCTGGAAAAGGACTGGAGTGGATTGCTTATATCAACAGTGGCAGTGGCAAATACTACTCTCAGTCAGTTCAAGGCCAGTTTACCATCTCCAGAGACAACAGCAGACAGCAGGTGTATCTGCAGATGAACAGTCTGAAGACTGAAGATTCTGCTGTTTATTATTGTGCTCGAGAGCCACAGTGACTGGAGTTGGTTGAGCAGCTGTACAAAATCCTACAGTACTCATCTTTACCACAATTATTCCAATAAAATTATATTAATACTTTGAATTGAGAGAATAAATGACCTTTCACATTTACATACATTATTTGACAGATAAACCAGCAGACATTTTTTACAGAGCACCACAGAAAATAGCACATCATCACAATGTTTCAGTTCCTAACTAGTTAATTTCACCTTGAGGACCTAAGTATATCTGTGTCTATGTGACTTCAAACAGCCACAGTTTAAATGCTGAATCCTTTAAAAAGAAAAAAAAAGAAAAAGAATAAATAAAATAAAATAAAATCCAGGCATTCAACCAGCTTCAGCAAACTCAACTATTCATTTAGATGATCTTGCTTTTACTACACTTGTGATTGCATTAAGTTAATAAAATGAAACCATTCAGTAAATAAGTGAATCTTACAATTTTTTAAATTTTGAATAAAACTGTTTTAAAACCAAAGGAAGTGATGCCAATATTTAACTCATTTGAGTCAGATTGTATGACAACAAACCTTCTGGGTCATTTAACTACATATTGAAAATTAAAAGTCAGAATTGTAATTTAATGATGTCTTTTGCTCGTAGTCAGATTGTTTAAACGCTGTTTGATTTTGGTTGGTTGCTCTCTCTCTGCCCTGTGAGTTCTCCTGCTTCTTGCTGTTTCAGATTGTTTAAACGCTGTTTGATTTTGGTTCAAACCCTTGTATTTCACTATAAAAGCATAATGTGATGTTTATGTTTTGGTAATGAATATTTAATATTGATTCAAGGCTTTGAGAAACCTCGGTGTAACAATAATTTAAACTGAGGTTGAAAAAAAGGTTCCAGATGTTAATTTCACATCAGCACTTTTGGCAAAATAAATCCTAAAACGTTGATTCAGACTCCAACATGAACATCAGTGATATATTAAACCTGAAATTACAAGTTAATGTGTTTTCACTACGATGACTACTTCCTCTGAGGTGAAGAAAAAATCTTTTCTTGTTGCACAGACATACAAACCACCAATAAACTGCACAAATACCCAGCATCCTTAGTCACATAGATTAATACGCTGACTGTCAGGTAAACCATATTATTTAATTTTCATGATTTGTTCATTATTTTTGAACAACAAAGAGGATGTGATATTGTATCCTATGTGGATGGACAATCAGCTACATTAAAAAACTAACAAATAATAAATGATATAATGAAATGAAACTCTAACAGAGAGTCTGTAAATGAGCTCCTCCCTCCACATGATATCCTGATGCAAATCTTCAGTCTGTGCAGTGTACTTCTGTCCTGCTGACTGCTCTTGTACTTTGTATGGAGCATCAGAGGTCACATCTCCAGCCTCAGGATGATGAACACACTCACTCTTCTGCTGGTTGCTCTCTCTCTGCCCTGTGAGTTCTCCTGCTTCTTGCTGTTTTATCTTTTATCAGACAACATGGACTGATGGTCAGTCAGTGATACCAGAAAACTTCCCAGATGACTGTCTCACTTTCTTCTGTGGTTCCTCTCTCCTTTCATCTCATCAGGTTGTACAGGTCAGAGTATGGAGTCCATTCCTTCCAGCACAGTAGTGAAAAAGCCTGGAGAGACTGTCAGTCTGTCCTGTAGGGGATCTGGCTTCACATTTAACTGCTGTACTATGCACTGGGTTAGACAACCTGCAGGAAAAGGACTGGAATGGATAGGGAGAGGCCTCTCTGATGCCAGTAGTAACACATATGCCAGCAGTGTGCGAGGACATGTAGAAATCACCAGAGATAATAGCAACAGCATGGTGTATCTGAGACTGTCCAACTTAAAGCCAGAGGACTCTGCTGTGTATTACTGTGCCAAACACTCACAGTGGTTAAAGGAAGCAGAGAGGCTTTACAAAAACTCCACAGAACATTTGTTTACAAAGACCAACAGGTGGCAGCAGAAGATATAAAGTCAGATAACTCAAACTGGAGAGTCTAACAAACATATACACACTATGAAAACAACAGCTGATGTTGTTGTTTGTGCCTTCCAGTTTGTCAGTCTTACATTTAACATATTGTTTTCTACAATAAAAATTGGATAATAATGTTCCCATTATTGATTGATTTTTACCAGCAGGTGTTGGGAATATATTTATGCATGATGTACCCGGAATATGGATGTACTACTAAATGCTGCAGAACAATATAAATAAATACAATTTGGTATAAACATCAGGTCAAATAACTAGATGGACATCGTAATCATTCAAAATTATCATTATAATATAAAATGATCTAAATCATGTTTTTCAGAGATGTGTGAGATGTGGTGTGTTTCTCTGTGAGGAGGAGGAGGAGTCAATGCAAAACTCTGATCTCTTCCATCTCTACATATGTGTTGCAGAGTGAAGGACAGAGACTAAATCATACACACTGTAGACTGGACAGAGACAACTGGTTTTTACAATGATCAGACCGGATTATTTGGTTGTTTTTCTCATCCTGTCTATTAACTGTGCAGGTAAGAACAATCATTGTTTGTCTGACAAACCTCCTGATACAAAGACAATATGGCTGCATTACAGTAACTAATGATGTGTTTAACTGTCTGCAGGTACTGAGGGTCAAACACTGACTGAGTCTGAACCAGTGGTTAAAAGGCCTGGAGAATCTCACAGATTGACCTGTACATATTCAGGGTTTGGTGGCCATTACACAAATGCTTGGCTCAGACAGGCTGCTGGAAAAGGACTGGAGTGGATTGCTTTAATCAACTATGACAATAGCTACATCTACTACTCTCAGTCATTTAAAGGACGGTTTACCGTCTCCAGAGACAACAGCAGACAGCAGGTGTATCTGCTGATGAACAGTCTGAAGACTGAAGATTCTGCTGTTTATTATTGTGCTCGACACCCACAGTGAGACAGGAAGGAGCAACGCGGTACAAAAACTTACAGTACTCATCCTCACTGGACTGACGGACTATGACAAACAATTACTGTGTTATTTTTTCTTTTGTTTTTGATTTTAAGAAAATCATGAAAACTGAAAGATTAAACCAACAATTATTAACATTAATAACCTTTGAATAAATAAAATGTTTTAATGATCAGTTCCTCAATGATCAAGGGCAGCACAACTATCACAAAAATACTACATGTTTTCTTTCAGTCATATTAACCCTCATCCTAACATATTGTTTTTATACTCTGACAATCATTAAACAAACAACAATAACCATTTAAACACATTAAAATCTGTTACTGTAACAATCACTTCCTCACAAAACAGCCAGACAGCACAACAGTCTGGTTACTGAAATCATTGTCCAGTTATGATTAAAATAAATACTACACACAAGTCCAAACTTTCTTTCTGTATTTTCACATTCACAGAATAAACACCGTTTTATTGCAGCTCTGGGAACAATAAATATTCTGTTGATCTGAGTGTAAATTTGAACGTTTTGAATGAACTTGTTTTAGATGATGTGTTAAGAATGAATCAACTTTAACGTTAAGTTCTGTTTTAAATAATAAAGATACTTTCTTGTTTTCTATGTTTCAAAATAAATGTTCAAAACACAATTCAAAGCTTTGACTACTTAATTAACTAATAGATCATTATCATAATCAAAGCTGCATTAGTCATTAGAGTCAGGAGTCTTTACACAACTTCATGGAGATGTTAATTCTTCAAACTGGAATCAATAGTGAATCAATAGTCTATAGTGTGATTATCAGAGATGAAGAAAAGAGAAGAAGTTCCACCTTCTCTCTGTGTGAGATGACGACAAATGCCTGAACATTTCATCCTAATGTTGAATTATTTAAATACACATTAGTCAGCTGATTTACTGTCATCAGGATGTAAATTAGCCTCCTTGTGTGTTGCTCTTAAGGAAGTGAAGTGTGTGTGTGTCAGTGAGAGGACAGAAGAGCTCACATCAGTTCAGCTTCAACATCAACATGTTCTCTGTAGCTCTGATACTGCTGCTGGCAGCTGAATCCTGTGAGGAGCTTTCAGTGGATTCATACTAATAAACACATTAGAAACACTGAATAGTCAGATGAATGATGGAGATAATGTTGATTTCTGTTTCCACAGGTGTGAACAGTATTGATCTCATCCAGTCAGACTCAATGGTTGTGCAGCCTGGACAGTCTTTGACCATCACCTGTCAGGTCTCTGGTTATTCTTTGACTGATGGCAACTATGCAACAGGTTGGATCAGACAGTGTGAAGGAAAACCAATGGATTGGATTTCCCATCAGTGGGGTGGAAGCTCTGGCAGCTTTTATCAAAACAATGCTCTGAAGAACAAGTTCAGTTACAGCAGAGACACTTCTGCTCGAACAGTGACTCTTACAGATCAGAATGTGCAGCCTGAGGACACAGCTGTGTATTACTGTGTACGTCAGCCCACAGTCATACAAACCACCAACAGACCTGCACAAATACCCAGCAACCATGTGACTCAACTACACACACTCATTGTTAAAGTATAAATCAGTATTTGTGGCCAGTTACTCTCTGAGGGAGAAGTTGTTGAGTTTTTAAATTGATTTCATCATTCTGCTGATTACAGCCATAACTTTCTGAAGCAATGTGTTCCTAATGACTTTATATCACTGTTTTATGTCTGTTTTTTAAGTTGTGTTTTTTTTTTAAATACTGTGCAGACCCCAATCAAAATCACACACTGCAGTTTTAATAAATGGAAATCTTTATTGAGTTCTGTTTGAGTTCATTTGTGCCATGGGTCTTAACTTAAAGTAATTTTCCCTCAATACAAGCATACAGTTGTGCTCATAAGTTTACATACCCTGGCAGAATTTGTGATTTTTCTGGCCATTTTTCAGAGAATATGAATGATTGGAGAAAAACTTTTCTTTCACTCATGGTTAGTGGTTGGGTGAAGCCATTTATTGTCAAACAACTGTGTTTACTCTTTTTAAATCATAATGACAACAGAAACAGAAATAAAAGTTTACATACCCTGGAGATTTTGGCCTGATAACATGCACACAAGTTGATACAAACGGGTTTGAATGGCTACTAAAGGTAACCATCCTCACCTGTGATCTGTTTGCTTGTAATCAGTGTTTGTGTATAAAAGGTCAGTGAGTTTCTGAGCTCCTGACAGACCCTTGCATCTTTCATCCAGTGCTGCACTGACGTTTCCTGGATTCTGAGTCATGGGGAAAGCAAAAGAATTGTCAAAGGATCTGCGGGAAAAAGTAATTGAACTGTATAAAACAGGAAAGGGATATAAAAAGATATCCAAGGAATTGAGAATGCCAATCAGCAGTGTTCAAACTCTAATTAAGAAGTGGAAAATGAGGGATTCTGTTGAAACCAAACCACAGTCAGGTAGACCAACAAAAATTTCAGCCACAGCTGCCAGGAAAATTGTTTGGGATGCAAAGAAAAACCCACAAATAACTTCAGCTGAAATACAGGACTCTCTGAAAAAAGTAGTGTGGCTGTTTCAAGATGCACAATAAGGAGGCACTTGAAGAAAAATGGGCTGCATGGTCGAGTCGCCAGAAGAAAGCCATTACTACGCAAATGCCACAAAGCATCCTGCTTACAATACGCCAAACAGCACAGAGACAAGCCACAAAACTTCTGGAGACCAAAATGGAACTTTTTGGCCACAACCATAAACGTTACATTTGGAGAGGAGTCAACAAGGCCTATGATGAAAGGTACACCATTCCTACTGTGAAACACGAAGGTGGATCGCTGATGTTTTGGGGATGTGTGAGCTACAAAGGCACAGGAAACTTGGTCAAAACTGATGGCAAGATGAATGCAGCATGTTATCAGAAAATACTGGAGGAAAACCTGTGCTCATCAGCCCAGAAGCTGCACATGGGACGTACTTGGACGTTTCAACATGACAACGATCCAAAACACAAGGCCAAGTCGACCTGTCATAAAAGTGAAGGTTCTGGAGTGGCCATCTCAGTCTCCTGACCTCAATATCATTGAGCCACTCTGGGAAGATCTCAAACAGTTCATGCAAGACAGCCCAAGAATTTACAGTAACTGGAGGCTTTTTTCCAAGAAGAATGGGCAGCTTTACCATCTGAGAAAATAAAGCACCTCATCCACAACAACCACAAAAGACTTCAAGCTGTCATTGATGTTAAAGGAGCCAATAAACAATATTAAGAACTGGGGTATGTAAACTTTGGATCAGGGTAATTTGGGTAGTTTCTGTTGTCATTATGATTTAAAAAGAGTAAACACAGTTGTTTGATAATAAATGGCTTCACCCAACCACTAACCATGAGTGAAAGAAAAGTTTTTGTGTTATCATTCATATTCTCGGAAAAATGGCCAAGAAATCATAAATTCTGCCAGGGTATGTAAACTTATGAGCACAACTGTATGAGGTATTGCATTATTTATTGTATCATACAGGATTATGCAACAACATCAACTGTATGTGTCCTTTCATGAACAAATGCCGTTAGTATGTCGATAATATACAATTTGACCAAAAAGATATATAAAATGTTAATTGCATTCTAAGACTATAATTAATGAAAAATGTCTGTCCCTGTAGCATCCAACTACTGTATTTTACAATGCAAATGTTGACAGGTATTTGGTATTTTTACATTTTCCTTTGTGCTAGACCTCAGTTGTGGGGTCCAGGGGAAGAAAGGCGCAACAATTAATAATTAACCGGGTGTTTAAAGAAGGGAAGTAAACAGAAATATTTTTACTATTCAACTATTTATTTAAACATAAATGAGGTCAAATGTTAACACAAAACAACTTACTAAAAAGAAAGGAAGTGAAAAACCATTTAAACTAAACAAATCACTGATCCAATAAATAAATGAATAACACTCTCCCTCCACTGGGAGAGTAATGGTAACACGCGACAAGCGCCACACAGCCCTATCTGGTGGTTTGGCCCACTGGCCCCGTCTTCTTCCGTCGCAGCAGCTTTAAGGCAATCGGTCTAATTGCTAAACTACTGCAGGTGTGCCTGACCAGTCGGAGGGTGGGGCGGGACCTGGAACAGGACACAGGACAGAGCAGAGGCAAAACATACAAATGTAACACTACATGTACATCTACTTTCCATGTTCTCTTTTTAGACCTGCAGAGGGAGGTCTATGCAAATGCTTCCTTCCTTATATTCACACCATTAACAGCTCTCATATCATTTATGACAGAACAACTGGGACATTTTATAAATCTTAGAAAAAATCATATCACTATAAGTGTAGAAAATATGATTTACTGGGGTTTATTCTTTATCGTCACTATTCATGGTAAGATAGTAAATCTGCTTAAACACACAAAACAAACTCTTTTGTAAATATCTAACCTGCAAAATGAGTTGGATGATGATCACCATTTCTTTACTTACAGGAGTTTGGAGTGAGATCAAACTGGACCAGACTCTCTCTGAGGTGAAAAGACCTGGAGAGAAAGTGAAGATGTCATGTATCATATCTGGTTATAGCATGACAAGCTACAATATTCACTGGATAAGACAGAGGCCAGGGAAAGCTCTGGAGTGGATTGGGAGGATGAACACAGGTTCAAACTCTGCTATCTATGGCAGCTCCTTTCAAAGTCGTTTCATCATGACTGAAGATGTACCCAGCAGCACTCAGTACCTCGAGGTCAACAGCCTGACAGCAGAAGATTCTGCTGTTTACTTCTGTGCTCGAAGAGACACAGTGACTGAAGACAGTGGAGCAGCTGCACAAAAACCTCCAGACAACAAACAGCAGTGTGATCTCAATGATATCTGTCTTTCACCACCTACAAAAGAACTTTCATACATCCACATTATAGTTCTATACTGTAAACAAACAAACAGTAATAGACGGAGTTCCTTCAAGTGTTAAATCCTATTAAATTGACAATGTCATATTCAGAAGTAGAAACCATAAATTAAAGGATTTTAGTTTGAAAAGAGGAACAAGCTGAAAACATTTCATCAGACAGAAAGCTTGACAGAATATAGTTACAATGGTAAAATGTCCACAATCCAAAACATATTTTTAAAAATGCAATATAATTCAGAAATATAGCAGATGCTGGTGATCACAATAAAACTGTGGACTATTTGTATTATTGTAAATGTTCTCATGTGCTGCCCATTATGCTCAAAGTGTGAGAAACAGAGCCTTCATAACAAGATAATTTATACTTTAACTTGTTAAGATTAATATGGTTGTGTTTTTACTGAAAACAACAAAATACTGATTTTATATATATTATAACATGCTAGCCAAACAAAACAGCTGACTTGGAGGGTTGACTCTTAAACATTAATTCCCCAGTTTCATATATCCAGTCCAGCTCCAGTTACAAAAGATTAAATTTTTTAACAGGTGTAAAGTGTGAACAGTTGACACAGCCAGCCTCTGTGACTGTGCAGCCAGGTCAACGTCTGACCATCACCTGTCAGGTCTCTTATTCTGTTAGCGACTACTACACAGCTTGGATCAGACAGCCTGCAGGGAAAGGACTGGAGTGGATTGGAATGAAACATACTTCAGCTTCATATTACAAAGATTCACTGAAGAACAAGTTCAGTATCGACTTAGACTCTTCCAGTAACACAGTGACTCTTAACGGACAGAATGTGCAGCCTGAAGACTCTGCTGTGTATTACTGTGCCAGAGAGACACAATAACACGAACCATCAGTAGACCTGAACAAAAACCCCTCAGTGCCTGAACACTTGTAACATGAAGCCACCAGAGGAGGAGCCCTCAGACCACTAATGATTTCAACACCAGTTCACTGTTACAGTGAAGAAACACTTATTATTAAGATCAGGCTGTTTCTCTCATTTGCTGACCTGAAGAAGGTCATCCAGGCTGTCATCAAATATCATTGCAACATATCTCTTCCAATTTTGATTTAATTTACATTCAAGACACATCATGAATTCATGTCACATGAATTTGATCCTCATATTTGATCCCTCATTGCAAACAGAGAACTTGTAACAGTAGATTTGTCATAATGAACTTATTGAAATTAATTCCCCTCTGAGCAGCTTACAAGAAGAATTGATTTTCTAAAGGCTGTGTACTGAAATAAAGTATCAGAAGCTAAATTTACTAAAGGGCCCTGTTCACAGTGTTATATACCATATATCAAATCTATTATACAAATAAGCCCCTCCCTTACAAACTGCCAATGCAAATCCAGAGCTTTCAGAGGGTTTACTTCTGCAGCATCTGAGTTCACATCTTCAGTCTCAAGATGATGGACAAACTGTCTGTACTGCTGACAGCACTCTGTCTGCCCTGTACGTTGCTTCATGCTGGAATACTGATCAGAGAATGCACACATTTAATGTTTAATGCTGTTTATTTCTCTCGTTCTCACTTGTGTCTTTTGACCTCTGTTTCTTTGGTAGGTTTGAATGGCCAGGCTCTCGAGTCCATTCCCTCCACTTCAGTGTTGAAGAAGCCTCAAGAAGCCCTCAGTCTTTCCTGCAGGGGAACTGGATTTGATTTCAGTCAGTCTGGAATGCACTGGATCAGACAGCCTGCAGGGAAAGCACTGGAATGGATGGGGCTCATTTACTATGATGCAAGTAAAACAATGTATGCCAGCAGTGTGCAAGGACGAATAGAAATCACCAGAGATAATAGCAACAGCATGGTGTATCTGAGACTGTCCAACCTAAAGCCAGAGGACTCTGCTGTGTACTACTGTTCAGGAGCCACAATCATCTAAGTGAGCAAATAAGCTTTCCAAAAACCTCAAACAACTCGCTTTTACAGTCACCAAAAGGGGGCAGCAGGAGATCTTCAAACCAGTGTGGCATCGTACCTACACATACAGAGAAACAAACAATGTGAAAGCACCAGCTGAGGCTGTGGTTTGTCACTTCCTCTTTTTTATGGTTTTATGTACTTATCTACCACAATGCACTGGTTAATAATATTCCCATCTTTTAATCTATAAGGCAGGAGTGAAACATTTTCTCTTATATTTCAATAATTAAAGGTCCCATATTGTGGAAAGTGAGATTTCCATTTCTTGTGTGATTATAAAGCAGGTAGGTGCTGTATAAATACTGTGAAAGTATCAAAAAGCTCATTCCACAGAGAAATGCACACAGCCAGTATTCAGAAACTGTGCCTTTAAACAAACTGTCAGAACTTCCTTAAGGTTGTGACTGAACTATACAGTCACCACCATCAGCCATGCTCCCAGTAAGTGAGTATGTGTTGGACAGTTACTCCCTGATGGACAGAGAATTAAATAAAATGAGATTTTAAGGCACCAAAAAAAGTTATTTTACTGTTACAAATACAGATAAAACATAGTCACATAAGAGTTCATAAATCGAATTTTCTGGTTTTATGTTCCAGTCCTCTACTTTACATTAATTCATTTTTAAAATTGTGCCATCATATATTATTCGTTTCTCAGAGACAGTTTCTGGTTTTAATTCATGTTATTGAAAAATTATTAAAAAAAATAATGTTTCAACTTTTGAAGACAATTCAAATTAAACAAGTATTACATTCATATTTGTCTGCATCATATTTATTTGGCTGATGTAACAACTCCTATATTATCGTTTCTCAAGTGCAACAAACTAAAGACCAAACTCTGTCCTCACTGTGAGGACGAGTCAATGCAGAACGTAGTTGTCTTCCACCTTTAATTATCTGACTGCAGACAGTGACAAAGCTTTTAGTTTTTACTGCAACTTTTGTTTTACACAAGGTAACAGAGTTTATATGTCTGCCTGGGCAATTTATTTCTTTAGACTGAAAACTGTTCTCAGCAGTTTTAAAAAAAGAAATAAAAACAAAATAAAAATAATTGAAAAAGTGAAAGGAATACAACATGGTTCATTATAATATAGAAACATAATATCTAACATACAGCGGATTTTACAAAACATGTCCTCTCAGTCTGCCTCAAAATAATAAATTATGGAATTAGTTACATGTAATTCCTGTATTTAATGCTAATTAATATTCTTAAATGTATTATCACTATTATTGATACCCAGGTTTTGCACAAATTATACTGAAACATGCAAGAGGGACTCTTGGAGGAATGACTAATGTACAGTAAACATTCATTCTGCAGTTTCACCAAACATCAACTGAGATCCAAGTCAAATCCAGTTCCACACTGTGAGGAGGAGTCAATGCAAAACTCAGATGTCTTCCACCTCTACTTATCTGACTGCAGAGAGGATGACAGAGAACAGTGGACACACAGTTTAACATGATGGACTATAGGACAGGACTGCTGCTGTTAACTATCTGCTGGGCAGGTGAACATCTTCACTGATCTTTAGTTGAAGTTGTTTTCAAAATGCTTCCAGCTTAAAGCATCTGACCACTGTATATTTGTTTTATCGTTTACTATCTCCAGAGACAACAGCAGACAGCAGCTGTATCTGCAGATGAACAGTCTGAAGACTGAAGATACTGCTGTTTATCATTGTGCTCGAGAGCCACAGTGACACAGTAAGGAGCAACGCTGTACAAAAACCTCCAGTACTTAACTTTACTGGGCTTTATTCTTTTGTCGTTGTTGTTTTGAAAACTGAAAGATTATTCCTTAGCACCAACATAAATCATAAAAAAATAAAACATTTTATAATCAGTTCTTCACAAAACAGCCAAGGGTAGCACAACAATTGGTTGAAATCGTCCAAAAATGAATCAAATAAATATTACATGTACACATTTCAGGTATATTAACCCTCAACCGAACATATCAGGAATACTGACTGGGGTCCCTGGGAGCCAAGAATAAACCACTAAAAGAGACAACCAGAAAAATGTTAACTTTCTTTTGAAAACATTAGTTATGCAGTTAATGTCATCTGAAAAGAAACAGATGATTATTATTTTGGGAAAGCTACAGTTAACTGGCATATTGGGTATTACTAAAGTGATACTTTAAATCAGAACCCATGGCACAAATTAAGTTTATTAAAAATAACATAAAATAACATAAATACATACAATGAATAATAAAGTCAATAAATAAAAATTGATTAACAAAATCATGACAAATTGGAATAATAGAATAAAGCTTGTTATATAACAACAATTTTACCTCTTGGATCAGTGGGATTTAAGGTTAATGTTTATATGATTTGGTTAAGTCACAATTATGAGAGTGAAAAATAATGTGGCAGTTCCCGTTATAAAAACACTCGATGGCAGTCAGTGTCAAGTTTCTCTCTCCTCTGTCACTATAAGGATACTCTCATATCTGCTTATCTCACTGATCTCAACTGACTGACACTCAAACGCTGGACTGAACTAGAGTTTTATACTCACACCCTTTGATAAACAGCTGGAAGACTGAAGGAGCGACTGTTTATTCATTCAGGCGTGAAATGTTGTTCTTATATCATGACACAAATGACATCATAAACGACCAATGTGTGGGATTTAGTGGCATCTCAGGTAAGAAAAACACAACAATTCTTATTTTCAGGTGATTATACACAAATAAAAACACACCTATGGATATTATATTCCATTTCTGCCAAAAGATCCTTCTAAATGTTAAACACTTGACCTTTGAAAAAAGTTTTAATATTAATGAAGATTTATAATCAGTAGCAATATTTGATTATTTGTATATTGCATTGGACAGAGGCATTCATACATTTATTCAAATGTTACAAAAAGACTTACAGTAAAACAAGGATAATGATAACATTAGGTTAAATAATAGAAGGAAATATACTTAATACTTAATATAAAAAAAACACGCTCAGTCAGGAGAAAGCCAAAATATCAAAATAAGTTTTTAGGAGACAGTTCACGCTGAAGTGAAGACACTGAGAAAAGGAGAAAGACTGAACATCTTTATTGTTGGTGTTTCTGTTTCTCTCTCAGAGTCCAGCACTCCTCCTTCTCTCACAGATTTAGTCTTTATGTATCAACACTGTAACTCCAAAATGTCTGACTGGTAAAATGCAAATTCACACACTGATACACAATCCCCACCCATTCTGGCTGCACAATATATATCCTTCATAATAACCTTTGCAGTTGCAGACTCAGCCAAGTTCCCACCATGACAGCTGTACAAAGTCTCTTCCTCTTGGCTCTCATTTCAGGTGAGTGAAGTCGGTATGCAGCTGAGGAGAAAATGAGCTTTGGATGTCTGCTGGCCCCCCCTCATCTAAACTCTGTGTCTCTTTCAGTTGCTCAGGGTCAGTCCCTCACCTCCTCAGAGGCAGTGGTCAGCAGAGCTGGAGAACCAGTCACTCTGTCCTGTAAAGTGGAAGGACTCACTCTGGCTTGGCTGCACTGGATTCGTCAGAAACCAGGGAAAGGACTGGAATGGATCAGACGCATTGATAGCGGAACTGGCACAATATTTGCCCAAAGTCTCCAAGGCCAGTTTTCCATCACCAAAGACACCTCCAAAAACCTTGTGTCCTTAGAGGTGAGGAGTCTGAAACAAGAAGACTCTGCAGTTTATTATTGTGCACGAGAGCCACAGTGACACACCAGACTGCAACGCTGCACAAACACTGAACAACACTGATCCCTGTGTGAGAAGCACTGAAGCATGTCAGCCCTTTGACAACAGTTTACCACTAAATGACTGATTATTACTGAAATATATTTATTAAATAAAAAAAACATTTGTCAGTGTTTATCATGACTCACAGCAACGTCTGCTTTTTATAATCAGACAACCTTCCTGTAATTAGCATTAATTAAAGTACAAAACTTAAAAGGCACTGTATTCATTCACACATTGATACAACCTACATCAACTTCATGAGACCTATATAAATCCAAATATGAGTGACAGGCTACATATTTGTTTTCTTCATGATATTATAAAGGATGTTGCTCAAATCATTATTTAACACTACATTGCCAATGTCATATTCATAAGGACAAATCATAAATTATTTTTTGTTAAATTTAGTTTGAAAAGAGAAAGAAGCTGTAAAACATTAGATCAGAAAATAAAATAAAATCAGTTTTCACTTGGTTGAATACTTTAAACTATTGATCAGTATAAACATTTCTCCACATAAATTACTGTACATATTCCTCTTTAGCTGATATGTTATATCTATAGTTATTATAGTTGATTTTTGTTCCTTCTATCACCACATCAACTAACTATATTTGTATATTATGTGATTGAATTTTCTCCTCCCTGTGAGGAGGAGTCAATGCAAAACTCAGATGTCTTCCACCTCTACTTATCTGACTGCAGAGAGGATGACAGAGAACAGTGGACACACAGTTTAACATGATGGACTATAGGACAGGACTGCTGCTGTTAACTATCTGCTGGGCAGGTGAACATCTTCACCGATCTTTAGCTGAAGTTGTTTTCAAAATGCTTCCAGCTTAAAGCAACTGACCACTGCATTTTTTTTTTATCTTGACAGGTGTTGATGGTCAGACTCAGACAGAATCTGAACCAGTGGTTAAAAGACCTGGAGAATCTCACAGATTGACCTGTACAGCCTCTGGATTCACATTCAGCAGCTACTATATGAACTGGGTCAGACAGGCTGCTGGAAAAGGACTGGAGTGGATTGCCTGGATTGATAGTGGTAGTGGTAGCAGCAAATACTACTCTCAGTCAGTTCAAGGCCGGTTTACCATCTCCAGAGACGACAGCAGACAGCAGGTGTATCTGCAGATGAACAGTCTGAAGACTGAAGATTCTGCTGTTTATTATTGTGCTCGAGACTCACAGTGACTGGAGTTGGTTGAGCAGCTGTACAAAATCCTATCTGTCTCTTTCAGCTGCTCAGGGTCAGTCATAGGGTTAGGGTTATGTGTTAATTTAATCCGCTAAATGAAATAATTGTCTTCCTACCTGGCTGCCTGTACAGTGTCTGCCCATTAGCAGAGTTTTCACAAGGGCAGGCAGATATATATATATATATATATATTGCTAAAGCTACAGAGCTAGTCGCACAAGAATGGCAGAAAGTGCAGCCAAAGTTTCTAGTTCCACCTATACCTACAACAGCTTGTACTGCTACACAAAGCAAGGAAAGAGAAACAGAATTTAACAAAAAAGAGGCTACGATCAAATAGAGGTTGCATTAAGCAAGAGGTCAAACCAGAGTCAACACTGCTGTGGCTTTGTAACAATGGGGAGAGCTGAGGGAGTTGGAGGGCCTGAAAAGTGGCTCCATGGTATCTTTATTTCTGTTGGACAGGTAGTTACTTGGTTTGTAGTGACTGGAGTTGGTTGGGCAGCAGTACGTATCTTTATTCATCCCCACTGGACTGAAAAACTGCTATATCTCATAGGATTGTGGGTTTAACTTCCATTAAGTTGAAATTAGTTTCAATTTATTTGTATATATACAGAATGGTACAGAAAATGGATACACATGCTGAAGTTCAAGGAATATAGACACTAGTTTGTACTAAAAACCATACACATACACTTACGCCTGCTCATGTTGAAAATTACATGTGATATCTGTGCTAAACCATAATCCACAATCATTCAATTCAATTCAATTCAATTTTATTTGTATAGCGCCAATTCATAACAGAAGTTATCTCAGGACACTTTTCAAATAGAGCAGGTCTAGACCGAACTCTTTAACATTAATTACAGAGACCCAACAGTACCACCATGAGCAAGCACTTGGCGACAAGGGCAAGGAAAAACTGCCTGTTAAAAGGCAGAAACCTAGGACAGATCCTCCGGCTCTAGGTGGGTGGTCGTCTGTCTCGACCAGTTGGGGTAGAGAGAGAGAGAGAGAGAGAGAGAGAGAGAGAGAGAGAGAGAGAGAGAGGCAGAGAGAGAGAGCGAGAGACAGACAGACAGACAGGTGCACAGCAACAACAGTATTGGCAATGGCAGTCAAGCAGGACCATGGCAGGAGGCTCCACCAGGATCCATGAGAACCTGCGAGACGAGAAAGCACAAGAACTCCGGGGAAGAAGTGGAGTTAGTAACATGCATTAATGGGACATGAATGAGTGCAGAAAGAGAGAGGAAGAGAGTAGCTCAGTGCACCATGGGAAATCCCCCGATAGTCTAGGCCTATAGCAGCATAACTAAGGGATGGTTCAGGACTCACCTGATCCAGCCCTAACTGTAAGCTTTATCAAAGAGGAATGTCTTAAGCCTACTCTTGAATGTGGTGAGGGTGTCTGCCTCCCGAACCACAACTGGAAGCTGGTTCCACAGGAGAGGAGCTTGGTAACTGAAGGCTCTGGCTCCTGTTCTACTTTTAGAGACTATAGGAACCACAAGTAGCCCCGCATTCAGAGAACGTAGTGTTCTAGTGGGGTAATAGGGTACTATGAGCTCTTTAAGATATGAAGGGGCCTGACCATGAAGAGCTTTATAGGTGAGGAGGAGGATTTTAAATTCAATTCTACATTTTATAGGGAGCCAATGCAGAGTAGCTAGTACAGGAGAGATGTGATCTCTTTTTCTAGTTCCTGTCAGTACTCGTGCTGCAGCGTTCTGAATTAATTGGAGCGTTTTAATGGACTTATTGGGGCAACCTGATAATAAAGAGTTGCAGTAATCCAGCCTTGAAGTAACAAATGCATGGATTAGTTTTTCTGCATCTGTCTGTGATAGTATGTGTCTAATTTTTCTAATATTACGTAAATGAAAGAAGGCAGTCCTAGAGGTCTGCTTTATGTGGGAGTTAAATGACAAATCCTGATCAAAGATAACTCCAAGATTCCTGACAGTGGTGCTAGAGGCCAAGTTAATGCCATCTAGAGTGACTATATCTTTAGACAATGAGTCTCTAAGGTTTTTGGGGCCAAGAACAAGAATTTCGTTTTTTTCTGAGTTTAACATCAGAAAATTGCAGGTCATCCAGGATTTTATGTCCTTAAGACATGTTTGTAATTTAGATAATTGATTAATTTCATTGGGTTTGATTGATATAACTGCGTATCATCTGCATAACAGTGAAAGTTAATGGAGTGATTCCTAATAATGTTGCCTAAAGGGAGCATATATAAAGTAAATAGTATTGGTCCAAGTACAGAACCTTGTGGAACTCCATGACTAACTTTAGTATTTATGGAGGATTCATCGTTAACATGTACAAACTGAGAACGATCTGATAAGTATGACTTAAACCAGCTTAGGGCAGTTCCTTTAATGCCAATTTGATGCTCAAGTCTCTGTAAAAGAATATCATGGTCAATGGTGTCAAATGCAGCACTAAGATCTAATAATACAAGTACAGAGACAAGTCCATTGTCAGAAGCAGTCAGAAGGTCATTATTAACTTTAACCAGAGCTGTCTCTGTGCTATGATGAACTCTAAATCCTGACTGAAAATCCTCAAATAAACTATTGTTATGTAGAAAGTCACACAACTCTTTGGCGACTACTTTCTCCAGAATCTTAGAGAGGAAGGGGAGGTTAGAAATCGGTCTATAGTTGGCTAAAACCCCTGGGTCAAGAGTGGACTTTTTAAGAAGGGTTTTAATTACAGCTACTTTAAAGGACTGTGGTACATATCCTGATAATAAAGAAAGATTAATCATATCCAGTAAAGAAGTGCCAATTAAGGGAACAACTTCTTTAAGCAGCCTAGTTGGGATCGGGTCTAATAGACAGGTTGATGGCTTCGATGAAGAAATGATTGAAGTTAACTGATGAAGATCGATAGCAGAAAAACAGTCTAAATATATATCTAAGTTTACATTGACAGAAGTCCCTGAACTTGGAGAGCCACTGATAACTGTTGATGGCAGTTGGTGATTAATTTTTTCTCTAATAGTAATAATTTTATTATAGAAGAAGCTCATGAAGTCATTGCTACTTAAGTTTATGGGGATATGTGGCTCGATAGAGCTGTGACTCTCTGTCAGCCTGGCTACAGTGCTGAAGAGGAACCTAGGGTTGTTCTTATTTTCTTCTATTAGTGCTGAGTAATAGGCTCCTCTGGCATTACGGAGGGCCTTTCTATAGGTTTTAAGATTATCTTGCCAAATTGAGCGATATTCTGATAATTTGGAAGAGCGCCATTTCCTTTCAGATTTTCTAGCTATTTGTTTTAACTGGCGGGTTTGGTGGTTATACCAAGGTGCTAGTCTCCTATGTTTTAATAATTTCCTTTTTATAGGAGCGATAGAGTCTAATGTTGATCGTAGTGAGCCTGTAGCACTATCGACAAGATTATCAATTTCAGAGGGACTAAAGTCATTATAGGACTCTGTTAAATTCAGACATGGCATTGAATTAAACACTGAAGGAATCTCCTCCTTAAATTTAGCTACAGCACTGTCAGATAGACATCTGCTGTAGGAAGTTTTGCCTAATGGCTTATAATCTAATAGTATGAATACAAAAAAGTTACTAAATAATGGTCAGATAGGAAAGGATTATGTGGGAAGACTATTAAATGTTCAATATCAATGCCATATGATAAAACAAGGTCAAGAGTGTGATTAAAACAATGAGTTGGTTTATTTACACTCTGACAGAAGCCAATTGAGTCTATTAATGATATAAATGCATTACTAAGGCTGTCATTGTCAACATCCACATGAATATTAAAATCACCTACAATAATTACTTTATCTGATTTAATGACTAAACTTGATAGAAACTCTGAAAATTCAGATATAAAATCAGAGTACGGTCCAGGAGCACGGTACACTATAACAAATAGAATTGGCTGCAGTGTTTTCCAGTTTGGGTGAGAAAGACTAAGAACAAGGCTTTCAAATGAATTATAATTTAGTTTAGGTTTAGGGTCCATTAAAACGCTCGAATCATATATGGCTGCTACTCCACCTCCTCGGCCTGTGCCTCGAGGAATGTGAGTATTAATATGACTGGGGGGGTGGATTCATTTAGGCTAACATACTCCTTGTGGGACAACCAGGTCTCAATAAGACAAAGTAAATCAATATCATAATCTGATATTAATTCGTTCACTAAAACAGCTTTAGAGGACAGAGACCTGATATTTAACAGCCCACATTTCATTCTCTTATTTTGTGCTACTGAGGAGTTGGTTTTAATTTTTATTAGATTTTTATGTTGAACTCCTCTTGTTTTTATTTCTTTAAATAATTTCGGTGGTCGGGGACAGACACAGTCTCTATGGGGTTTTGGGTGGGTGACTGTTCTAAAGAAAGCGCAGAGAAGTGTGTAAGACAGCAGCTCTGCTTCCTGGTCCTAACTCTGGACTGTCAGGTTTTAGAGATAAACTTCGCCATATTTCTAGATAAGAGAGCCGCTCCATCCAAAGTGGGATGGATGCCGTCTCTCCTAATCAGACCAGGTTTTCCCCAAAAAGGCTTCCAGTTATCAATGAAGCCCACATCGTTTGCTGGACACCACCTCGCCAATCATCAATAATAATCATCCATATTTCCTTTTTCTACAGCTTATTTTACCTGTTGAGTGTATCCCAGCATGTACTAGCAGAGAGGCAAGGACAGGTTTACAGAGTATGGCAGAGCTTCAAACACAACCATCTTTCTGTATTTTAAGGATTCACAAGTTACATTATGTTCAAATGGAAAATAGTTGCAGTCCCTCCTTTAGAACCGTAGAGGGCAGTCAAGGACCGACTGTGTTCTTAATGCTGATCACAATAATGTTAATGTTAATGATACTATCGAACATGAATGTATAATAATGTTATATGTTATAAAGTTTTCATCCAAGTCTGATGGCTTCCTTACCCTGTCAGAACATATGCAATTTAGGTAAAATGGCTATTCCAACTTTTTCATGTGTTATATGTGTGAATGTGTGTGTCTCTAAACATGTTTCAGCCTTGTTCAGTGTGCACTAAGAAAAGCTGAGACCATGAAGAATACAAGTGGTTTGGAAGATGGATACGATCCAAATCATATGTTGCTTTTACTGTCTGTATGTTACATACTGTATGCTCAGAATCTGGCACCAAATGTTGGATCCAGTCGTTTCCATTTATGGTCTGTGTCTTGTCCAACCAGCCTTGAAACTTCAATTAAAAACACATAAGAAGCAAACATTGGGTAAACACTCCTCTAATGAATATCTTTATACAACCAACAAAAAGTATTCCCTCAGTAAGTAGATCAGATCCCTTCAGTCAATAAATATCACTGTTATCCTTTTTATTTTTCAGCACCATGAGGAGGAGTCAATGCAAATTTGGATCTCTTCCATCTTTATTATTTAGCTCACTGCAAACTGGAGACAAAGCAAACCATCATCCAGACACACAACACATTTTTACTATGACTTTAACAGCATGTATACTGTTTCTGATGGTATCACTGATTTCTGGTGAATACACAATTCTGCCCTCTTCTTTTTCTGTGTCAAGGTTTCTGTTTGGCTGTGTTCTGATCAAACTGCTGTTCTCCCCAGGTGTTTGCAGTCAGACTCTGGCCGAGTCTGAACCAGTGGTGAAGAGGCCGGGAGAATCGCACAAACTGACCTGTACATATGCAGGAATATCAGATGACGATGCTGATATCGGCTGGATCAGACAAGCTGAAGGAAAAGGACTGGAGTGGGTTGCCTACATTTCTGCTCCGAGTGGAAGCACTAAAGCTTATTCCACATCAGTCCAGAATCGCTTCACCATCTCCAGAGACAACAACGTGGACCAGGTGTATCTGCAGATGAACAGCCTGACAACTGAAGACTCTGCTGTTTATTATTGTGCTCGACGGCCACAGTGACACAGGAAGCCACAGAGCCGTACAGAAACCACTACAGACAGTCACTGACGGAAAATAAAACCACTTTGTACAAGTTGTTTTTAAAATAACCCCTAATTCAGAGTCCTTGATCAATCTCCCCACACTGAGCTGCTCTCTCATCAGGATGATCATCTCTTCTAGTGAGGCTGAGCAGAAATGTATCTGTAAGAACAATAACATTATCTTAGCCTTTCTTGACTCACTGTAGACTGATGGCTTCCAAATGGACCAAATTTAAAGGAGCTCTAAATTAAACATTCATCATTCCTTTGATCTTTCAATTTGTATTTATCAGCGTGATAACACCATTAATTCATTCATTAATTAATTAATGTCATTAGTTATATCATATTTGTCATTGATTCTCTCAATCTGCTTTTCCCTGGGAAATTTAAAATGTTTTCTTAAATATCGTATACTTATACTTAGAAAATACTGTTGTTGAATAAACAATAGCTTTTTAAAAATTAATATAACAGATTTTGAAGACAGCTTAATCCTACATTAAAGTCCATTTAATCGGTTGGTGTTGCATTAAAAAAAGAAAATTTAAATGAAAAGAAATAACCTAAAAACACTGATAAACTGGTTGAAAAACAAAGTTAGACACAATATTTCTAATTGGAATATGAGGTAACTATTGTGTTTAGAATTTTTAATGAGCAGATAAATGTTAGTTAATTAGTAGTTTAATGTAACACAGCACAGATGCAAATGTTATCTTTGAGTAAATCTTTCTTTCTTAAAAATACTGTTTTTACATAAAGCATTCTCTCTACCTTGCCTGGTCTCTCGAGACGACACAGTGTTTACATCTTCAACTGATTTAAATAAAAGATTATTCAATATGCAAATAAGGGTTACTTATAAGGAAGTGAAGTGTGTGTGTGTGTGTGTGTGTGTGTGTGTGTGTGTGTGTGTGTCAGTGAGAGGACAGAAGAGCTCACATCAGTTCAGCTGCAACATCAACATGTTCTCTGTAGCTCTGATACTGCTGCTGGCAGCTGGATCCTGTGAGGAGCTTTCAGTGGATTCACACTAATAAACACATTAGAAACACTGAATAGTCAGATGAATGATGGAGATAATGTTGATTTCTGTTTCCACAGGTGTGAACAGTATTGATCTCATCCAGTCAGACTCAATGGTTGTGCAGCCTGGACAGTCCTTCACCATCACCTGTCAGGTCTCTGGTTATTCTTTGACTGATAACAGCTATGCAACAGTTTGGATCAGACAGTGTGAAGGAAAACCAATGCAATGGATTTGGCATCGGTGGGGTGTAGGTAGCTTTTCTCAAAACAATGCTCTGAAGAACAAGTTCCTTTACAAAACACACATTACTACTAGCTCTGTGACTCTAACAGGACAGAATGTGCAGCCTGAGGACACAGCTGTGTATTACTGTGTACGTTACCCCACAGTGATACAAACCACCAACAGACCTGCACAAATGCCTAGAAACATATGTGGCCAACCGGTAACACATTCTAATAGAAGAATTGATCACTGAATTCAATTTCACACCATTTTCATTCCATTTTACAAAAATAACAATAATATTAATTCATATTTATAAATATTATCTACCTTAATTTATTTGTATTGTATTTGCCATTTTTCTACAGTAGCCCCAAACGGACATGGCAAACACTGGCCGTATACAGGGCCTTTTGCATTTTTTGCACGTTTCACGGCCACCGTATAAAATAAAGTAAAAAGGAGAAACTCAAAGTATTGATTTTTTGTTAAATCTCCTCTGAGTTCGACAAATAAAAATAAAAATATCACCAGTCCAGTCTAGTTCTCTCCTTCCTGTGAGGAGGAGTCAATGCAAAACTCAGATGTCTTCCACCTCTACTTATCTGACTGCAGAGAGGATGACAGAGAACAGTGGACACACAGTTTAACATGATGGACTATAGGACAGGACTGCTGCTGTTAACTATCTGCTGGGCAGGTGAACATCTTCACTGATCTTGATTTGACATATTTTCATTTTTACTACCAGTGTAACACATAACATACATCTTTCTTTGTTTGACAGGTGTTGATGGTCAGACTCTGACAGAATCTGAACCAGTGGTTAAAAGGCCTGGAGAATCTCGAACTGGGTCAGACAGGCTCCTCCTTGCCTGGGTTGAATATGATAATGACAGAAACGCTACTCTCAGTCAGTTCAAGGCCGGTTTACCATCTCCAGAGACAACAGCAGACAGCAGGTGTATCTGCAGATGAAAAGTCTGAAGACTGAAGATTCTGCTGTTTATTATTGTGCTCGAGACTGACAGTGACTAGAGTTGGTTGAGCAGCTACACAAAATCCTATAGTACTCATCTTGAAGTACTTTTGTATTAATATTATATGTTGATATTTTTTATATTCAGTGTTTTACATTACATATATATTTTTATTATATGAATTGACAATTGTCCCTGCATTATACAAAGTCCAGAAAAGTGTTACTTATATTTAATTACTGAATATTAAACGCATCCAAAATACGCAATACATCACTTGTTGATATTACGGACAACAACAGCAAATCAAGACTCAATAATGTCAGTAAATCACGTGGAACATAAAGTGAGTCAGAATATGAGAGTGAAAATAATGTTGAGTTTCTTAAAATCACAAGAGGGCAACTTTCTCTCTCCTCTGATACTAAAAGGAGACACTCAGATCTGGTAAAGACCTGAAGATGAACAGCAGGAAGCCTGAAGGAGCTGCTGTGTGTTCTTGTGCTTGTGAGACTGATTGAAGATGGATGAACAACTAATCCTGCAGTAACAAACATTTTCTGGGATTTTTAAGCAAAAACTCTTTTCTCATCCTCAGTGGGCTGATAGACCCTGCACTGTCTCACAGGATTAATGTCCTCAGGTCCAGTAATTCAAATGATACAACACACACATATTTTATTACCACTTATGTCTGAATGGATTTAAAGTTATATTTCATTAGAAATAATTTGATACAATAAAACATGAATATATTATGTAGTTATTTAGCTTTTCCTGGTCACTAATAAATAAATACAAAATAAATACAATAATAACAATAATATATTAAACAATAATAGTAAACCCAGAACACGAAAATTTGATGAGGACTTATTTCTGACACAACCACACACAGATGAAGGTAAATGTGTTAATAATTAGCCTTCAACATGTTACTTATGAACTACCTTAGTTTTCATCGAAGCTAAATAATTTAGTTTTTTGCATTTTGTCACACAGGTTTCAGTTCCTGAGCAGCTGTATTCCCCTCGAGGCTTTCCAAGTATTTTATGCAAACCTGAAAACCACCAGCATCAGACTATTTACATGATCCTGGCTCCTGCTATTTCTGTTTGCAGCAAATACAGTCAGCAAGTACAGAAAGTGAGCAAATATATGAATAAATAAATGCTGCAGTTACAAAAAGGCTGTGCTTAGGCTTTTAAGTTTATCATGACTGTAATGTAGGATGCAGGCTTGGGGGTTTCCATCTTCTTTTCAAAAGTCACGTTGTTTTGTTGTCTTGTAGAATACACTTGCATCAATACTTCTTATTGGTTTTGTTGATTGTGATTTTGATTGTTTTTCTCTTGTCTTTATTTGTATAGTTGGTAAGGTAATCCAAAGTTAGTCAAGTCAAGTAGTCAAGTTACATTACTTTAATATTGTGATAATTGGGCTAGGTTACTGGCTACATTTTTACAGGTAATCAGTAATTATATTGGATTACATTTTTAAAGTAACCCCCCAACCCTGGTAGGGGGTGCTGACAGTAAATAAATGATCTCAGGGAAACAGAAAACATGATAAACATGTCGTATAGAAAACAACATTATTGGTGATTGTTCTTTTTGTTTCCATGGGTGCACATCATCGTTCTTACATTAATGTATAAGTTCTGCATCATTATTAATGTTAAAATTAGCATTAACCCTTGTGTAATGTTCATATTGTTGTTACTCAGCCAGTGTTTGTGGGTCTGATGGACCCGTTGCATTTTGTGGCTTTTAATGCCTCACAATCAAACACTTTTATGTTAAAATACTGAACAGATGTTTACCTTATCCCAATTACAAGCAGTATAAACAATATATATGGTTAATATTTGCCCTTTACCTTTGTTAGGTCACATTGCAACATTGTTTGTCAACACTGTCTGCTCTCATTTTCTCGCACATTTGACCCTCTGATGTTCTGTGTACCTACACTCTGTCCTCCTCCTGTCTAGGCCTGCTGTGTGTGTGTGTGGGTGTGTGTGGGTGTGTGGGTGGGTGTGTGGGTGTGTGGGTGTGTGGGTGGGTGCGTGTGGTACACAGAACATCAATTTCCACACTTCTATTAGCCCCGGGTCCAGTGGACCCGGACATCTTATATGTAATAGAAATGTGTAGGGGGGGTGTATGGTGTGTGGTCATTAAATATGTATTCTGATATATGTTCTTCACAGAAAATGAGCCAAAGTCAGTGAGTCTCAGTTTGAAAAATTAATTAATTGTATCATTTTTCTTTTAATAAAAAATGAAAACGGGTCCCACAGACCCGAACACCACACAAGGGTTAATAAAGATCCTTATCATTGTTTGCAAGTGTACAAAAAATTACAAAATGTTTCAATATTGACTTGTTTAGATTTAGACAGTAATAGTTTACAGTAAAAGCAAAGAGACATTTTCAAAATGTTAAATGAAATTAAAATACCATATGTAAAGCAGAGGTGATTTCCAGGCATGTTTTCACTCTGCAGATATAATAACAGTCAACAGACTCTTCTATTGGCTCCAGTTAGACCAACATTGATGCTTCATATGTTTGATTCTATGCAAACTCAGTGACCTTCCTTGTTACTCAGCTATAAAAACTTCCCATCAGGCTGTCAGTGGAGTTCACAGCACGTTAGTTTCAACATAAACCATGTTCTCTGTAACTCTGCTGCTGCTGTTGGCAGCTGGATGTGAGTCTCTCTGGATTTGTCAAAGTCAACAGTTCTTCTTTTGCAGTATAACTTGATCATTTGTTACAAAACATTTTCTTTTTTAACAGGTGTAAAGTGTGAACAGTTGACACAGCCAGCCTCTGTGACTGTGCAGCCAGGTCAACGTCTGACCATCACCTGTCAAGTCTCTTATTCCCTGGGCTACTTCACAGCTTGGATCAGACAGCCTGCAGGGAAAGGACTGGAGTGGATTGGAATGAAACATACTTCAGCTTCATATTACAAAGATTCACTGAAGAACAAGTTCAGTATTGACTTAGACTCTTCCAGTAACACAGTGACTCTAAACGGACAGAATGTGCAGCCTGAAGACTCTGCTGTGTATTACTGTGCCAGAGAGACACAATAACACAAACCATCAGTAGACCTGAACAAAAACCCCTCAGTGCCTGAACACTTGTAACATGAAGCCACCAGAGGAGGAGCCCTCAGACCACTAATGATTTCAACACCAGTTCACTGTTACAGTGAAGAGAGAAACAGACATGATAAGAATTGAAAAAGGTAAAGAAATAAAAGATGGTTCATTATAATATAGAATAATAAAATCAAACATACAGTGGAGGAATTTTACAAAACATGTTTTGTCTGTCTGTCTCAGAAATATAAATTATGGAATTTCTTCATATTGACTGAAAAATATGGGTATTCATGGCATCCATGTACTGGATGTTATTCCTGTTTAATGTTCAATTAATATTCTCAAATGTATTCTTCACTATTATTGCTACTCAGGTTTTCGTTCCACAGAAATCTTGAAAATGGTATGACTTATGAACACTTGGAAGGCATTTTCTTGTGAGAAATTCAGCATTGTAACATAATGAACAACATTTGTTCGTGTGTTTTTTGATATTTCTTTATATTAAAATGTAATTAAAATTACTCACTTTAGGTGTATGGTAAAACTGATAAACTATTGTCGAGGTCTTCACATGATGCAGACTGTGGTCTATAATGTGGTCTTTAATAAGGGTCAACCAACTTAAATAATGTGTTTCTCAACCTGTTGCACAAATTATACTGAAACATGCAAGAGGGACTCTTGGAGGAATGACTAATGTACAGTAAACATTCATTCTGCAGTTTCACCAAACATCAACTGAGATCCAAGTCAAATCCAGTTCCACACTGTGAGGAGGAGTCAATGCAAAACTCAGATGTCTTCCACCTCTACTTATCTGACTGCAGAGAGGATGACAGAGAACAGTGGACACACAGTTTAACATGATGGACTATAGGACAGGACTGCTGCTGTTAACTATCTGCTGGGCAGGTGAACATCTTCACTGATGTTGATTTGACATATTTCCATTTGTGCTGCCAATGTAACACATAACATGAATATCTTTCTTGGTTTAACAGGTGTTGATGGTCAGACTCTGACAGAATCTGAACCAGTGGTTAAAAGGCCTGGAGAATCTCACAGATTGACCTGTACAGCCTCTGGATTCACATTCAGCAGCTACGAGATGCACTGGGTCAGACAGGCTCCTGGAAAAGGACTGGAGTGGATTGCTTATATCGACAGTGGCAGTGGCAGTAGCAAATACTACTCTCAGTCAGTTCAAGGCCGGTGTACCATCTCCAGAGACAACAGCAGACAGCAGGTGTATCTGCAGATGAACAGTCTGAAGACTGAAGATTCTGCTGTTTATTATTGTGCTCGAGAGCCACAGTGACTGGAGTTGGTTGAGCAGCTGTACAAAATCCTACAGTACTCATCTTTACCACAATTATTCCAATAAAAATGAAATTATTATAATTAATTTAATAATATAATGAATGTGATCTTATCGCATTAATATACATTTCAGTATGATAACTCATGTTTGAAATGGTT
The DNA here is from genome assembly GCF_905237075.1 of Dicentrarchus labrax. Classification (NCBI taxonomy): domain Eukaryota; kingdom Metazoa; phylum Chordata; class Actinopteri; family Moronidae; genus Dicentrarchus; species Dicentrarchus labrax. The sequence goes on along the minus strand of NW_026136705.1, from coordinate 30,685,734 downwards.
ATTACAGCAGTATAGCACAGTTAGATTTTGGACTCTCAATGAGATATTGGGGAGTGATGAGCAAAAACCTTAAAGCCCCAGCTTTAAGGTTCTGCTTGGTGGATGCAGGTGGATGCTGAGGTGGTGGTGGGGCTTACAGAGCAGCAGGCAGCAATAGCGTACACTAAGTAAATAAAAGGAAACCAATCAGTAAATCAATTAATCTTACAATTTTTAATGATTTAGGGAATTCTGAATTAAAAACCAAAGAAAGTGGAGCCAATATGTAACTCATTTGAGTCAAATTTTATTTGAACAAATCTTCTGGGTCATTTAAAAGAAATAAAAGTCAGAATTGTAATTTAATGATGTCTTTGGCTCGTGGTCAGGTTGTTTAAATGCTGTTTGAGTTTTGTACAAACCCTAGAATTTCACTATAAAAAAATATATTAAAAAATGTGATGTTGATGTTATGGTGATGTTTAATATTGATTCAAGGCTTTGAGAAGCCTCAGTGTAACAATAATTCAAACTGAGGTTGAAAAAAGGTTCCAGATGTTAATTACACATCAGCAGTTTTGGCAAAATAAATCTTAAAACGTGGATTCAGACTCCAACATGAACATCAGTGAGATATTAAACCTGAAATTACAAGTTGATTACAATTCAATGCAGTTACTCCTTCTCTTCCTTTGAGGTTCCTTTCTTCTCTTCCTTTCTACGCGGTTGAACAGACCTACAAACAGCCAATAAATGAGACAAATACCCAGCATCCTTCATCACATTATATGCTGACAGGTCAGGTCAACGGTATTATATAATTTTCCTTATTTGTTCATTGTTCTCTTTTTAAGTTCCTGTTTTTGGATGTGATATTGTATCCTATGTGGATGGACAATCAGCTATATTAAAAAACTAACAAATAATAAATGATATAATGAAATGAAACTCTAACAGAGAGGCTGTAAATGAGCCCCTCCCTCCACATGATATCCTGATGCAAATCTTCAGTCTGTGCAGTGTACTTCTGTCCTGCTGACTGCTCTTGTACTTTGTGTGGAGCATCAGAGGTCACATCTCCAGCCTCAGGATGATGAACATACTCACTCTTCTGCTGGTTGCTCTCTCTCTCTGCCCTGTGAGTTCTCCTGCTTCTTGCTGTTTTATCTTTTATCAGACAACATGGACTGATGGTCAGTCAGTGATACCAGAAAACTTCCTAGATGACTGTCTCACTTTCTTCTGTGGTTCCTCTCTCCTTTCATCTCATCAGGTTGTACAGGTCAGAGTATGGAGTCCATTCCTTCCAGTTCAGTAATGAAAAAGCCTGGAGAGACTGTCAGTCTGTCCTGTAGGGGATCTGGCTTCACATTTAGCTGCTGCAGTATGAGCTGGATCAGACAACCTGCAGGAAAAGGACTGGAATGGATAGGACGTGTTTACAGCGATGCAAGTAGAACAGATTATGCTAGCAGTGTGCAAGGACGAATAGAAATCACCAGAGATAATAGCAACAGCATGGTGTATCTGAGACTGTCCAACTTAAAGCCAGAGGACTCTGCTGTGTATAACTGTGCCAGAGACTCACAGTGGTTAAAGGAAGCAGAGAGGCTTTACAAAAACTCCACAGAACATTTGTTTACAAAGACCAACAGGTGGCAGCAGAAGATATAAAGTCAGACTGGAGAGTCTAACAAACACATACACACTATGAAAACAACAGCTGATGTTGTGTTATGTGACTTCCTGTTTCTTAATGTTACATTTAACATATTGTTTTCTATACAATAATATTGGTTAATAATGATCCCATTATATTATCATTATATTTTGACCAGCAGGTGTTGAGAATGTATTTGGGCATTAATGCTATAATGAATGATATATCCAGTATATGGATGTACTACTAAATGCTGCAGAACAATATAAATAAATAATAAATACAATTGGTATAAACATCAGGTCAAATAACTTGATGGACATTATTATCATTAAAAATGATCATTATAATATTAAATGATCTAAATCATGTTTTTTCAGAGATGTGAAGTCAATAGTGAATCAATAGTCTATAGTGTGTTTGTCAGAGATGAAGAAAAGAGAATAAGTTCTACCTTCTGTCTGTGTGAGATGAGAACAAATGCCTGAAGTTTACATACTATTTACATGATCCTTGCAGTCACTGTATTTCTGTTTGCAGTGAATACAATATGTGAGCGACTAAATACATAAACTAATGCTGCAGTAAAACGCTGTGGTCATACTTTAATTTTCAATTTTCAATTCAATTCAATTCAATTTTATTTGTATAGCGCCAATTCATAACAGAAGTTATCTCAGGACACTTTTCAAATAGAGCAGGTCTAGACCGAACTCTTTAAAACATTAATTACAGAGACCCAACAGTACCACCATGAGCAAGCACTTGGCGACAAGGGCAAGGAAAAACTGCCTATTAAAAGGCAGAAACCTAAGACAGATCCTCCGGCTCTAGGTGGGTGGTCGTCTGTCTCGACCAGTTGGGGTGAGAGAGAGAGAGAGAGAGAGAGAGAGAGAGAGAGAGAGAGAGAGAGAGAGAGAGGCAGAGAGAGAGCGAGAGACAGACAGACAGACAGGTGCACAGCAACAACAGTATTGGCAATGGCAATCTAGCAGGACCATGGCAGGAGGCTCCACCAGGATCGACAAGAACCTGCAAGACGAGAAAGCACAAGAACTCCGGGGAAGAAGTGAAGTAAGTAACATGCATTAATGGGACATGAATGAGTGCAGAAAGAGAGAGGAAGGGAGGAGCTCAGTGCACCATGGGAAATCCCCGATAGTCTAGGCCTATAGCAGCATAACTAAGGGATGGTTCAGGACTCACCTGATCCAGCCCTAACTATAAGCTTTATCAAAGAGGAATGTCTTAAGCCTACTCTTGAATGTGGTGAGGGTGTCTGCCTCCCAAACCACAAATGGAAGCTGGTTCCACAGGAGAGGAGCTTGGTAACTGAAGGTTCTGGCTCCTGTTCTACTTTTAGAGACTATAGGAACCACAAGTAGCCCAGCATTCAGAGAATGTAGTGTTCTAGAGGGGTAATAGGGTACTATGAGCTCTTTAAGATATGAAGGGGCCTGACCATGAAGAGCTTTATAGGTGAGGGAGGAGGATTTTAAATTCTATTCTACATTTTACAGGGGAGCCAATGCAGAGAAGCTAGTACAGGAGAGATGTGATCTCTTTTTCTAGTTCCTGTCAGTACTCGTGCTACAGCGTTCTGAATTAATTGGAGCGTTTTAATGGATTTATTGGGGCAACCTGATAATAAAGCGTTGCAGTAATCCAGCCTTGAAGTAACAAATGCATGGATTATTTTTTCTGCATCTGTCTGTGATAGTATGTGTCTAATTTTTGTAATATTACGTAAATGAAAGAAGGCGGTCCTAGAGGTCTGCTTTATGTGGGAGTTAAATGACAAATCCTGATCAAAGATCACTCCAAGATTCCCGACAGTGGTGCTCGAGGCCAAGTTAATGCCATCTAGAGTAACTATATCTTTAGACAGTGAGTCTCTAAGGTTTTTGGGGCCAAGAACAAGAATTTCGTTTTTTTCTGAGTTTAACATCAGAAAATTGCATTTAATCAGGAATGTGGTGTCATATTCAAAGTCTGTTGTAATTAATTGAACACATTGAACACACTGTAAACATGGCTCATAGAAAGCAACATTCTGGTTGCTCTTTTGTTTCATTGCGTGCACATCAGCATTGTTATTGCAATACTGATTTTATTGAATATGTTTTCCATTATCCATAATTTATGTTTACATTAAGAATAGCAATGATGATCAATATAGTTGTTGCAGTTATACAAACTGACATGTTTTAATATTGAAATGTACGATGGCCGACAAGGGCAAAAGCGCTGCAAACGGCAAAACGCTGCAAACACGGGAATGATGTAAAACCAAAAACACACAAACATATTTTTCTGTTGCATTTGTTTTATGTGTTTGTGTGTTTTTGGTTTTACATCATTCCTGTGTTTGCAGCGTTTTGCTGTTTGTGGCCCTTTGCCCTTTTTGGCCACCGTAGAATGTAGCCAATACAATACATTTAGGCATTAATCATTAATACACTTGAAAAGTTTACAGTTATTTAATTTCTATCACTGTAAATGTGAAGTCTGATTTTCAAAATGTTACAGTTGAGTGTGTAATAAAGTTAAAATATCATATGTAAAGCAGAGGTGATTTCCAGGCATGTTTTCACTCTGCAGATATAATAACAGTCAACAGACTCTTCTATTGGCTCCAGTTAGTCCAACATTGATGTTTCATATGTTTGATTCTATGCAAACTCAGTGACCTTCCTTGTTACTCAGCTATAAAAACTTCCCATCAGGCTGTCAGTGGAGTTCACAGCACGTCAGTTTCAACATAAACCATGTTCTCTGTAGCTCTGCTGCTGCTGTTGGCAGCTGGATGTGAGTCTCTCTGGATTTGTCAAAGTCAACAGTTCTTCTTTTGCAGTATAACTTGATCATTTGTTACAAAACATTTTCTTTTTTAACAGGTGTGAAGTGTGAACAGTTGACACAGCCAGCCTCTGTGACTGTGCAGCCAGGTCAACGTCTGACCATCACCTGTCAGGTCTCTTATTCTCTGGGCAGCGCTCCCACAGCTTGGATCAGACAGCCTGCAGGGAAAGGACTGGAGTGGATTGGAATGGCAGCTGTTGGATACACAACACATTACAAAGATTCACTGAAGAACAAGTTCAGTATCTCCATTGATTCTTCCAGCAAAACAGTGACTCTAAACGGACAGAATGTGCAGCCTGAAGACTCTGCTGTGTATTACTGTGCCAGAGAGACACAGTGAGAGACAATAACAGAAGAGTCGTACAAAAATTACTTCCTCCATTTACCGTCCTCTGAGCACTCGTTGTTTCAGCATCACTTGTCCTGCCTTTCTAACTGTAATTAACATATGTTTTATTTTTCATTACCAAAATTCCTCTGTCCAGGTTCCAGTGTAATAATATTATTTTAAAGATATTAATATATGCACTACTGCTGTGTTTGACTTTCAATCTCCATGAATGAACAAACAGCAACTCAGTGTCAAAGCTGAGTATGTGTATAAGTAAAACCGTTCAAACCAAAATGGAAAATGTGAAGAGTCAAAATTCTGTTCATGAATACAGGCTCATTTTAAGATGGCTCATATAATTAGAAGTTAATACTGAGCAACAGAATTCAGATAAATCATTTACATTCAGTATTACAACACAGAGCACATCCTTTGTTTGGGGAGATGCATTTTTGGTTAAGATTTGGTTGATATGATTGTTGTTTCAGTCAGGGGGAGTTTGGTCCTGCATCCAGCAGCTGTTGAAATGAGTACGCAGGTAGGAGCTAACAGAAGTGATTGTTTGGTCCTCTAGTGTGGTATGTTTTGGCTTTTGTGGAGTTTCCCTGGTCAGGTATAGCTACATGGTCCATTTGGGCTTGTTTTATTTTTTTGGTTTGTTATTTTCTGTGTGGTGGGCGGCAACAGAGCAGGAAAAGATAGCATTGCAAACTGCTAAGTTGGGACTAGTCAGAGATGGTAAGCTTTCTGGGGATGTGTTGCGACGGAAAGAAAGTTCCTCTTTGCCATCAGGGTCTCCAGATGTTGTTAGTAATTTGCATCTCTTGCCTAAATTTAATGAGCAGGATCCAGATGTTTTTTCTCTCTGTTTGAGTGGATTGCAGAAGCAAGAACTTGGTAAGACTCAAAACAGGTTTTGTGGTTGCAGTGTGTGTTGTCAGGAAAAGCACAGGAGGCCTATGCATCGTTAAGTAGCAATAATCTAACTTATCAGTCAAGGCTGCTGTACTGAAGGCGTATGAGTTCCAGAAGCATATCGTCAGAGATTCAGGATGTGGGAAAAAAGGGTTAGTCAGTTTTCAAGGGAGCTGACTAATCATTTCAATCGTTGGTGTATGGCTTCTGATGTTGATCATTTTGGGAGTTTGTGTAACTTGGTCCTCTTAGAGCAGTTTAAAAACTCTCTGCCCAGTCGAGTTGCCACCTACATTAATGAACGTAAGGTTACAACTGCTGCTGAGGCTGCAGCATTGGCTGATGAGTATGTACTCATTCATAAACATCGACCTAGCAAGCCTTTGCAGGAGCCTGTGGTAGGAAAAGATGGTGGTGATAGGTTGCCTGGTTGACTTGGAGTCTTTTAAGGTAAAGGGTCCCGTGGAGCACCTGAAAAAGGGGACAATGTGTGCAATTACTGCCGTGAGGCCGACCCATGGAAGGCAGACTGCCCGATGCTCAGGGCTAAGAAGCAGCATGCTGGAGGTGTTCATGTAAAACCTGCTGCACTGGCTGCAAGCGTTCCTGGTTCTGTGAATGTGGTCGTGCGACAAGGTGGGAATGCAGATTCTTGCATGGCTCGTGTCCTTGATGAGTCCTTTCTGCTGTTAGAGATGGGTTTGTAAAACAGGTTGGTAGCGATGCTAAGGTACTTGTTTGGGTCTATACTGTCAGCTGATGAGGTGGAAAATGTTGCCAGTGGCTACTTGCTACAGGATGGTGTTTTGGTGCCCCATGGTGAGGATGTTGTTGGGGATCCCATTTTTCAAGTGTATTCAAATATCGCAGTCATGTGTTAGGGCTTGATCATGATGGGTCAGGGCACTTAGGCATCCGGAAAACACATGACAGGATTTTGCGCCTTTTTTTTGTCCATAACTAAAAAAGGATGTTTCTGTACATATTAATAACTGTCGTACTGGGGCGCCCAGTTCGCTCAGTTGGTAGAGCTGGCGTCCCAGGTACCAAGGCTGAGTCCCTTGCTGCAGCGGCCCGGGGATCGAATCTGACCTGCGGCCCTTTACTGCGTGTCATCCCCTCTCTCTGCCACCCTTTCCTGTCTATCTCCAGCTGTCACTATCAATAAAAAGGCAGTAAAATACAAAAAAAAAAAAACTGTTGTACTTGTCAGGTAACTGGTAAGCCCCATCAGGTCATTAAACCCGCTCCGTTGCAGCCGATTCTAGCTATCAGTCAACCATTTGAGTACTTGATCACTGATTGTGTGGGGCCACTGCCCTGTGCGTTGTCTGGAGGCCAGTATTTGCTTACAGTTATGTGTCAAAGCACTAGATATCCAGCAGCTTATCCTTTGGGCACAATTACTGTAAGGTCTGTGGTTAGAGCACTGACACAATTTATATCTGTGTTTGGCATACCCAGAGTCATTCAGAGTGACCAGGGATCTAACTTTTCTTCACACCTTACGGCCCATGAGTTAAAACTTTCAAAGTCAGGGTGCTTTGGAGCATTTTCACCAAACACTGTTGCGTGCATGTTGTACAGAGATGAATGGGGACTGGGAGGAGGGGCTACCATGGCTGCCTTTAGCTGCATGGGAGGTAGTGCAGGAAAGTACAGGGTTTAGCCCAAATGATCTAGTGTTCGGCCACACCATTAGGGGTCCACTGTCTGTATTAAAGGATGGGTTAAAGGAGTCAGATCCGCCCACCAATCTTATTGACTATGTCTCTGGGTTTAGGCATCGTCTATATGCTGCAGGGGAGTTGATGAAAAAGAGGTATCCTTTGGGAGCTCAGTACTGGCTCTTTCTCCTCCCTGAGACAACCATTTGGTTTTGGGGTTTGACGGTTTGATTGTGTTGCTGCATCTTAATACAACACAGCACTCATACACTTCTCGTCTCATGCAATCACTTACACCACTGATCCCACTGATTTCTCATACTACTGTTAGTTTAGGTTAATTCTTTTCCTTAATAAATAATTTGTTAATTGGCTTTGTTGTGTGCGTCTCCCTCCTTTTGTCATGACCGTATGGCCTGGTTTGTGACACCCTATTACTCCCATTCGGTCCGGGGTAGATTCACCATCACCAGAGATGACTCCAGCAGTAAACTCTCTACAGATGAAGACCGAGGACACAGCAGTGTCAGACAGACACAATGAGAGACAATAACAGGAGAGTCATACAAAAACTACTTTCTCTATTTACAACCACTGAAAACATTGACTTTCTTCAGTATCACCGATCTTAACTGTAATACTTTCAAGGTTTAATTTAATTGTTATTGTAAAATACAGGATTGCACAATTAAAAGCAATTGAATGAAATTATTAAAAAATTAAATAGAACATAGTTTAGGACTAAATCATATTAACAAGGAAGATATACAGTTACACACACACAAAGTAGATATAAGTAAGTAAAGTGTTATTTATAAAGCACTTTACAGTTACAAAGTTTTTTAACACACAAACAACAAATAAAAATGAGTAAAATGAAAAGTTAAAATAAAATGGATGGATAAATGGCCAAGATTTGAAGATTGGAGTGGTCGGAAAGTGGAATGAGGGACAGACGGTGATCAGAAGTTTTACTGGAGACAAGGTCATGAAGTGTCTTATGTGAAATTTCATGGGAAGCCATGCAGTCACAAAACTGCCAATGACAGAACAGCAATCAGCTGAAATCACTGAACGAAATAATATAAATTAATTAAAGAAAGATTATGAACACATAAATGAATAACAAAAAAAAAAAAACATATTTCAGCCACATTAATGTTTATGTAGTTTGGCATGAGAGTGAAAAATAATGTTGCAGTTCCCGTTATAAAAACACTAGATGGCAGTCAGTGTCAAGTTTCTCTCTCCTCTGTCACTATAAGGAGACTCTCATATCTGCTTATCTCACTGATCTCAACTGACTGACACTCAAACCCTGGACTGAACTAGAGTTTTATACTCACACCCTTTGTGAGCTCGCTTCACCACAACACTAATAGAACATTTGAAGTGCTGGATCAGCAGTGACTGCAGCTTCATGTGTTCATTTAGCTGTAGTTCACCACTATTTATTCAAATGCATGAAATGATGTTCTTATATCATGACACAAATATCAACTTAAAGGACCAAAGCGTGGGATTTATTTGAATCTAAGGGAAGGAATATACACTAATGAAAACACACCTATGAATATTATATTCCATTTCTGCCAATAGATCCTCCAAAATGTTAAACACTGGACCCAAGCTAAGTTTTGATGAGAGGTTGAGCACATTACGCGGCTCAGTTCCACAAGTGAGGATCAAATACAAAAAAGTAACTCCCTGTGAGGAGGAGTCAATGCAAAACTCAACTCTACTTATCTGACTGCAGAGAGGATGACAGAGAACAGTGGACACACAGTTTAACATGATGGACTATAGGACAGGACTGCTGCTGTTAACTATCTGCTGGGCAGGTGAACATCTTCACTCATGTTGATTTGAAGTTGTTTTCAAAATGCTTCCAGCTTAAAGCAACTGACCACTTTATATTTGTTTTTGTCTTGACAGGTGTTGATGGTCAGACTCTGACAGAATCTGAACCAGTGGTTAAAAGGCCTGGAGAATCTCACAGATTGACCTGTACAGCCTCTGGATTCACATTCAGCAGCTACTATATGAACTGGATCAGACAGGCTCCTGGAAAAGGACTGGAGTGGATCGGTGTTGCTGATACTGGCAGTGGCACTTACTAATCTCAGTCAGTTCAAGGCCGGTTAACCATCTCCAGAGACAACAGCAGACAGCAGGTGTATCTGCAGATGAACAGTCTGAAGACTGAAGACTCTGCTGTTTATTATTGTGCTCGAGACTCACAGTGACTGGAGTTGGTTGAGCAGCTGTACAAAATCCTACAGTACTCATCTTAGTGCTCTATCTGCAAACACTGAAACCATTAAAAGTATTTTATGCAAACCAGCATCAGACTGAAGTTTTAATACAATTTACATCACCATGACTGCATTAAGTAAGTACAGTCAATGAGCCAATAAATGAATTAACAAATTCTACATTACAAAGAGACTGTGCTCATATGTTTTAAGTTAATCATGAAAGTCATGAAGGAGGTGCTGACAGTGAATAAATTCTCTCAGGAAAATAACTCACATCACATTTAAAGTGTGTTTTCATTATTTAAAAACATGATAAACACACTGTAAACACGGCTCATAGAAAGCAACATTTTTCATCCATTTTATTTAATGGGTGCACATCATCATTGTTATTGCAATGCTGATTTTTTTTTTTATTCAATCATCAATGAGTTGTGATAATATTCACATTGAGATTAGCAATAATGATCAATAAATATGGTTTGCTATAATTGTAGAATTTACGTAATGTTTAATACAAGATTATTGTAATACAATACATTTAGACATTAAATGTTTACAGTTAATAAAAATGTAAAATTTCAAAAAAATATTGTGTGTACTGAAATTAAAATATCATATGTAAAGCAGAAGTGATTTCCAGGCATGTTTTCACTCTGCAGATATAATAACAGTCAACAGACTCTTCTATTGGCTCCAGTTAGACCAACATTGATGCTTCATATGTTTGATTCTATGCAAACTCAGTGACCTTCCTTGTTACTCAGCTATAAAAACTTCCCATCAGGCTGTCAGTGGAGTTCACAGCACGTCAGTTTCAACATAAACCATGTTCTCTGTAGCTCTGCTGCTGCTGTTGGCAGCTGGATGTGAGTCTCTCTGGATTTGTCAAAGTCAACAGTTCTTCTTTTGCAGTATAACTTGATCATTTGTTACAAAACATTTTCTTTTTAACAGGTGTAAAGTGTGAACAGTTGACACAGCCAGCCTCTGTGACTGTGCAGCCAGGTCAACGTCTGACCATCACCTGTCAAGTCTCTCTTATTCCCTGGGCTACTTCACAGCTTGGATCAGACAGCCTGCAGGGAAAGGACTGGAGTGGATTGGAATGAAACATACTTCAGCTTCATATTACAAAGATTCACTGAAGAACAAGTTCAGTATCGACTTAGACTCTTCCAGTAACACAGTGACTCTAAACGGAATGAATGTGCAGCCTGAAGACTCTGCTGTGTATTACTGTGCCAGAGAGACACAATAACACAAACCATCAGTAGACCTGAACAAAAACCCCTCAGTGCCTGAAAACTTGTAACATGAAGCCACCAGAGGAGGAGCCCTCAGACCACTAATGATTTCAACACCAGTTCACTGTTACAGTAAAGACAGAAACAGATATGATAAGAATTAAGAAAAAAAATAATTATAATATATAATAATGATAATAACAAACATACAGTGGAGGCATTTTACAAAAGATTTTTTCTCTGTCTGCCTCAGAAATGTAAATCATGGAATGTATTTACATTGACTGAAAAACATGGGTATTAATGACATCCATGTACTGAAGATTTACATGCTATTCCTGTTCAATGCTTAATTAATATTCTCAAATGTATTCTTTACTCTTATTGCTACTTGGGTTTTTGGTCCCTTAAGTCTTGAAAATAGCATGATTCATGAAAACTTAAAATATATTTTCTTGTGAGAAATTCAACATTGTAACATAATGAACTAAAACATAACTGATATTTCTTTACATTAAAATGTAAATAAAAATACTCACTTTAGGTGTATGGTAAAATTAATAACCTATTGTCAAGGTCTCCACATGATGCAGACTGTGGTCTATAATGTGGTCTTTAATAAGGGTCAACCAACTTAAATAACGTGTTTGTCAACCTGTTGCACAAATTATACTGAAACATGTAAGAGGGACTCTTGGAGGAATGACTAATGTACAGTAAACATTCATTCTGCTGTTTATTATTGTGCTCGAGACTCACAGTGACACAGGAAGCAGCAACGCTGTACAAAAACCTCCAGTACTTATCTTTATTGGGCTTTTTCTATTTGTTTAGAAAACTGAAAGATTATTAATCACCACCAACATAAATAATTAAAAAAAATAATGTTTTAATAATCAGATCCTCACAAAACAGCCAAGGGCAGCACAACAATTGGTTAAAATCATTGTCTAAAAATTAATGAAATAAATATTACATGTACACATTTCAGGCAGATTAACCCTCAACCGCACATATCAAGAGTACTGACTGGGTTCCCTGGGAGCCAAGAATAAACTACTCCAAGAGACAGCCATGAAAATGTTAACTTTCTTTTGAAAACATTAGTTATGCAGTTATTGTCATCTGAAAAGGAACAGATAATCATTATTTTGGGAAAGCTACAGTTAATTGGCATATTGGGTATAACTAAGAAAGACAGACTACATCTGATAGTATGATACTTCAAATTAGGACCAATGGCACAAATTAAGTTTATTGCAAACATAAAATAACATAAATACATACAATGAATGATATTAAGTCAATAAATAAAAACTGATTGACAAAACATTGAAAAATTGGAATGATAGAATAAAGCCCCTTTGAGATTTGAAAACAATTTTACCTCTTGGATCAGTGGGATTTAAGGTTAATGTTTGTCTGATGTTTAAGTCACAGTTATGAGAGTGAAAAATAATGTTGCAGTTCCCATTATAAAAACACTAGATGGCAGTCAGTGTCAAGTTTCTCTCTCCTCTGTCACTATAAGGAGACTCTCATATCTGCTTATCTCACTGATCTCAACTGACTGACACTCAAACTCTGGACTGAACTAGAGTTTTATACTCACACCCTTTGTGAGCTCCCTTCACCACAACACTAATAGAACATTTGAAGTGCTGGATCAGCAGTGACTGCAGCTTCATTTGTTCATTTAGTTTGGAGTTCACCATCCCACCATCTCAAAGAGATTTCCAGATAAACAGCTGGAAGACTGAAGGAGCGACTGTTTATTTATTCAAATGCATGAAATACACTGCACTAATGCACGAATGAAAACACACCTATGGATATTATATTCCATTTCAGCCAATAGATCCTCCTAAATGTTAAACACTGGACCCAAGCTGAGTTTTGATGAGAGTTGAGCACAGTACACTGCTCAGTTCAACAAGTAAGGATCAATTACAAAAACTCCAACCCAGCTCTCTCCTCCCTGTGAGGAGGAGTCAATGCAAAACTCACCTCTACTTATCTGACTGCAGAGAGGATGACAGAGAACAGTGGACACACAGTTTAACATGATGGACTATAGGACAGGACTGCTGCTGTTAACTATCTGCTGGGCAGGTGAACATCTTCACTGATCTTTAGTTGAAGTTGTTTGTAAACTGCTTCCAGCTTAAAGCAACTGACCACTGTATATATTTTTTCATTTTGACAGGTGTTGATGGTCAGACTCTGACAGAATCTGAACCAGTGGTTAAAAGGCCTGGAGAATCTCACAGATTGACCTGTACAGCCTCTGGATTCACATTCAGTGACTACTATATGCACTGGATCAGACAGGCTCCTGGGAAAGGACTGGAGTGGGTTTCCAGGATTCAGAGTGGTAGTGGTAGCAGCAAACTCTACTCTCTCAGTCAGTTCAAGGCCGGTTTACCATCTCCAGAGACAACAGCAGACAGCAGCTGTATCTGCAGATGAACAGTCTGAAGACTGAAGATTCTGCTGTTTATTATTGTGCTCGAGACTCACAGTGACACAGGAAGGAGCAACGTCATACAAAAACCTCCTGTACTAGTGCTTTTTTCTGAAACTGAAAGATTATTATTAACCACCAACATAAATCATAAAAAAATAAAATGTTTTAATGATCAGTTCCTCACAAAACAGCCAAGGGCAGCACAACAATCGGTTGAAATCATTGTCCAAAAAATGAATCAAATAAATATTACATGTACACATTTCAGGCATATTAACCGTCATTCGAACATATCAGGAGTACTGACTGGGGTCCCTGGGAGCCAATAATAAACTACTGTAAGACACAGCCAGAAAAATGTTCTTTTGAAAACATTAGTTATGCAGTAAATGTAATCTGAAAAGAAACAGATAATTATTATTTTACCTCTTGGATCAGTGGGATTTAAGAATTAAGGTTTATATGATTTGGTTAAGTCACAATTATGAGAGGGAAAAATAATGTTGCAGTTCCCGTTATAAAAACACTAGATGGCAGTCAGTGTCAACTTTCTCTCTCCTCTGTCACTATAAGGAAACTCTCATATCTGCTTATCTCACTGGTCTCAACTGACTGACACTCAAACCCTGGACTGAACTAGAGTTTTATACTCACACCCTTTGTGAGCTCGCTTCACCACAACACTAATAGAACATTTGAAGTGCTGGATCAGCAGTGACTGCAGCTTCATGTGTTCATTTATAGTTGTAGATCACCATTTCAAAGATGTTTCAAAATAAAGACTGAAGGAGCTGCTGTTTATTCTTGTGTTTGTTGAAAGTTGAATGAGTAAGTGATACTGCAATTAGACAAATGTTCACTTCCTAATTTATTGGAGGAAAATGTCTTACTTCCACATGTTTCCTCTCTCAGCAGTAATCCACCTCATTGAGATGAGGATCAGTTTTGAAATAAAAGTGTATGAGACAACATATTCTTACTCTCTGTCTCTCAAAAATGGAAATGTGAAAACTGACAAACACACAGAAAAAGGAGAAAGACTGAAAAACATCTTTAATGTTGGTGTCTCTGTTTTAAACTCACTCTCTCGTCACAGTCAAACACTTTCTCACAGATTTAGTCTTTATGTATCAACACTGTATCTACACAATCATTGAAGTCAATATAAAGTTTTCTCTGCTGTTGCAGAGATACTCAGCGTATGAAAATATATCTGTCACATGTTCCCTTTTTAGAGGAAGGTCTATGCAAACTCTTCCTCTCTTATAAACACTCCATCAGCAAGAACACTGGGACAGATTTATATATTTACTGAAACACTCAGATCAGAGAGCACTGAACTACAGTGTTTATCTCAGAATGGAAAATACAATGATCTGGAGTTTATTATTTGTCGTTACTATTCAGGGTGAGAGAATCAGTTCTGCTTTACATCTTTTCTAAATGTCCAACCGGTGATTAACAGATTCATTGGATAATGATCACAATTTCTTTACTTACAGGAGTTTGGAGTGAGATCAAACTGGACCAGTCTCCCTCTGAGGTGAAAAGACCTGGAGAGACAGTGAAGATGTCATGTATCATATCTGGGTTTGACATGACAAGCTACTACATGCACTGGATAAGACAGAGACCAGGGAAAGTTCTGGAGTGGATTGGGAGGATGAACACAGGTTCAAACTCTGCTAGCTATTCCAGCTCCTTTCAAAGTCGTTTCATCATGACTGAAGATGTACCCAGCAGCACTCAGTACCTCGAGGTCAACAGCCTGACAGCAGAAGATTCTGCTGTTTACTTCTGTGCTCGAAGAGACACAGTGACTGAAGACAGTGGAGCAGCTGCACAAAAACCTCCACAGACAACAAACAGCAGTGTGATCTTCTTCTCTTCTGGGTTTTCTCATATATGGATATGAACACATATATAGTCTCACTAGTAATGTTCATGTAAAGTCATTAAGAGAAATTAACAAATAAATTAGCAGCTTAAAGCATAGCAGCCCTTCCTGTTCTTATATAACAGTATGCTTACAAGAAGTGACTGAGACCAAAGCGTAGTTTGCTACCAAACTAAACTGCATTTGACGTTTAACATGTCAACATGCATATGACGTGATGTATAACACAATCTCATTGCCCTAACTCTCACATCTGTTGTTGATACATGAGCGCTCATGTACACTGGATATTGTGATCAGTGAACAACTATCTTGTCTCATCCTCACTGGGCTGAAAGACCCTGCACTGTGTCACATGATTGATGACCTCAAAGGGAAATCAAAACAATAGAAGACACAGACCAAAGATCTCAAACCGCTGAGATACCCAGCCCTCCACCCCCCTCCCTGCACATGATGTCAATAATACAAAAATATAACTGAGAACAAGAGAGCAGGTTCCAGGGCTTTATTTGTTGTTCTGCAAACAACAAAAATGATTATAAAAATGTACAGAAACTGATGTTTACATTTTGTTATGATGTTCGTAATGGAAATATTTTCAGAATATTGCACTTTCTTGTACTACTTGAATGTTGAAGCCTCTTTGAGCTTGAGACCCCTGACACAAACATCTGATTACCACTTATGTATGACTGGATTTAAAGTTCTATTTCATGAGTAATGTTGACAGGTTGATGCAATAAAACAAGCAATATACTGTAGTTATTTAGGGATAAAAGGCAGCTACATCTCCATGGCTGGCAACAAACCTGTTCCTTTACACATTTTATTTAGAAATAAACACAATAATTTAACAAACCAATAACACAAGAAACAAAAACATATAAATCACACTGCATGATATTTGACTGTTTATTTTATTCCTGCTACAACACACAGATACAGTTAAAATGTGGTGTCAATTACAAAAGGTAAGTTATGAACTACCAAAAGATTTTGTTTTTTGCATTTTGTCTCACAGGTTTCAGTTCCTGAGCAGCTGTTTTCCTCTCGAGGCTCTAAGTCGTCTTCAAACATCTGCAAACATGGAAACTGTTAAATGTCTTTAATGCAAAGCTGCAGACAGTTCTCATATTATTTACATGGTCCTCACTGCTGTCACTGTATTTCTGTTTGAAGCAGATACAGTCAGTAAGTACAGTCAGTGAGCAAATTAATGAATAAATTAATGCTGCGATATTACAACAGCCATTTTGTTTTTTATTATCCTCATACTGTACGTTTGAAGTTAACAATGAATGTGATGAAGGAGGTGCTGACTGTAAATAAATTCTTTCTGGAAAACAATTCACGTCATATTCAAAGTGTGTCATCATGGTTATTGCAATGTGGATTTGAATGAATATGTTTTCCATTATCCATGATTCATGTTAATATTCATATTAAGAATAATTATCCTGGTTATTGTTTGTAATTATAGAAAAAATTATCAAATGTTTTAATAGTAAAGATTTAGACAGTAATAGTTCATAATAATAGCAGAGTTTACAGTTGTTTCATTTCTGTAACTCTAAATGTAAAATCTAAAAGTTTCATTTCCAAAATGTTACAGTTGAGTGTGTAATGAAGTTAAAATATCATATGTAAAGCAGAGGTGATTTCAGTCATGTTTTCATTCTGCAGATATAATAACAGTCAACAGACTCTTCTATTGGCTCCAGTTAGACCAACATTGATGCTTCATATGTTTGATTCTATGCAAACTCAGTGACCTTCCTTGTTACTCAGCTATAAAAACTTCCCATCAGGCTGTCAGTGGAGTTCACAGCACGTCAGTTTCAACATAAACCATGTTCTCTGTAGCTCTGCTGCTGCTGTTGGCAGCTGGATGTGAGTCTCTCTGGATTTGTCAAAGTCAGCAGTTCTTCTTTTAGAGTATAACTTGATCATTTGTTACAAAACATTTTCTTTTTTAACAGGTGTGAAGTGTGAACAGTTGACACAGCCAGCCTCTGTGACTGTGCAGCCAGGTCAACGTCTGACCATCACCTGTCAGGTCTCTTATTCTCTGAGCAGCTACTACACAGCTTGGATCAGACAGCCTGCAGGGAAAGGACTGGAGTGGATTGGAATGAGAGTTGGATCCACCACATATTACAAAGATTCACTGAAGAACAAGTTCAGTATCGACTTAGACTCTTCCAGTAACACAGTGACTGTAAACGGACAGAATGTGCAGCCTGAAGACTCTGCTGTGTATTACTGTGCCCGACAGACACAGTGAGAGACAATAACAGGAGAGTCGTACAAAAACTACTTCCTCTATTTGAATATTTCAGTTTTATTTTATCTCATTTGATTAAATGTTCATTTTAATTTGCAAATATAGAGAAGTAGAATTTAAATTTTCTCTTTTTAAGAAAGTTGTTACTGTAAATTTGCTGTAAAACCTATATAAAGAAATGTTAATCATTTTTAATTTAAGCTTTGAGTATGTTCAGTACAGTTTGTTTGTTGTCAGGTAGGACAGGATTAGATGTTAAGTATATAAGAGTTTGTTAGTTTAGTTTATTGTCATATTGGAAATATATATAGTGTCTTTCTGGCAATCATCATACAATACAATAAATAATTATTCTACTTTGAGTCACAGTCGACAGTGAGTCCTATAGTGAAAATGCATTGTTCAGTTTCAGCAAACTAACTAAATCTTTGTGGTGAAACACATTTAAAATAATAAAATGATGTATATTTGATATCCAGTAAGGAAGGAAGTGTTTCTGTTGATTTTTGAGAGAATGAGTAAAAACTGTAAATCATCATCCTTTACAGGAAGTCTGTTTCATGTTGATTTCATTGTATTGTCAGACTGAATAAAGTAAAAGTAAAAACTGGGCAAGAATATGATCAAATATAGTGAAAATATGACTGGACAACACAAAGCATAGAGGAGTTCATGCAAAACTCACATGTCTTCCACCTCTACTTACAGAGCATTTTATTTACAAAGGTTTAATTTCCTAAATATCCCGTATACTTGAGCTTTTGCTTTTACCACCTGGTTGCATTTACATGTAGTATGTTTACAGTGCAATGCCTTGTATTTTTTCCTGTTGTTCAAATATTCAGTTAAAGTGCATCAATCTTCTATCTTCCCTTTTTAATCCTGTAGAGGGAGGTCTATGCAAACTCTTCCTTCTTTATAAACACACCAACAGCAACTGTGAAATCATTTTAGACAGGACAACTGACACAGTCTTATAAATCCTAGAAAGACTTTGATCAGAAATCAGTGAACTCCACAATTTACTATAGAATGGAAAATATGAGTGTCTGGAGTCTAATATTTCTAATGGCTATTCATGGTAAGAAAATCAATTCTGATATAATAAAATGTAATGTTTAATATATTATGTATGACACATATAATTCTTTACTTAAAGGAGTTTGGAGTGAGATCAAACTGGACCAGACTCCCTCTGAGGTGAAAAGACCTGGAGAGACAGTGAAGATGTCATGTATCATATCTGGGTTTGACATGACAAGCTACTATATTCACTGGATAAGACAGAGGCCAGGGAAAGCTCTGGAGTGGATTGGGAGGATGGATGCAGGTTCAAACTCTGCTAGCTATTCCAGCTCCTTTCAAAGTCGTTTCATCATGACTGAAGATGTGTCCAGCAGCACTCAGTACCTCGAGGTCAACAGTCTGAAGACCGAGGACACAGCAGTGTATTACTGTGCCAGAGACACAGTGAGAGACAATAACAGGAGAGTCATACAAAAACTACTTCCTCTATTTACAACTATAACTGGGAACATTCAGTTGCTTCAGTGTCATTGCATCACTAATTTCAATAAATAAATATATTAATCATTAACAATATTATTCAAACAGGTTCCATTAAAAATAAAATCAATTGATGTTAAAGATATTAATATAATTACTTCATAGATTGAATATTGTCTTTTAGTACATTTTAGGGTGTGTTATGAAATTAGTAATCAACACTGAGCACTTTATTTCAGAAACATTGTTGTCTTTGTTAATAAATATTTTCTCTTCATTGAAAGTCTAACACAGTCCAACATAAAACTGAACTGTTTTGTAGACAGGAATTAGTGTTTTAATTCTGTACAAACAACATCAAGTACTTTAAGTGGACATGGTGTAAATAATAACAATAAAACTAAATAATAATGCTCATTTACTCCAGCAAGTATATTTTCTTAACTGATTACAACAGAAGAAAAAAAAAGGTTCACTGCAACATCACTTTCTTACAAAACAGCCAAGTGTAATAGAGTCAATTATACAGCAGTAATATGTGTAACAGAGTCAAATATATAACAGTAATATGTAGTATTATAATTACACAAAATCTGTTTTAATAGTTATAACCTGACATGTCCGGCCTGCTGAGTCAATACGTGGAACGTTTGAGACACAGTTTCTGTACCCCGACGTTCACTTTCGTGGGTCCCCCCCCTATAAATGTGTCTCACGCTTTTGACTCTCCCCCTTTTGCTGTTGTATTCCATGGGAGAGGAGCTCACGTTGATAACAACTGGCCGGATGATATTGTTGTTATTTACACCTTTGTCAGAATAAACGGAGATCGCCTCCAAAGATATCCTGGTCTGGGCCTCTTCAAAACAAAACACAACGCAGACAACGCCAGAAACTAACCGGTTACACTTGGTGCCGTGACGACCCGTAGCATCTCCGATCAGCGCCCGTCTGATCCCCGGGGTACACCTGCTGACACCTGGCTCCTCTCTCCTGCTCCCCCGCTCTGTGGCTGCGCGGAACTGCGCTCGCTCCCGAGTGCGCGCGCACGCGAGGTGCGTTAGGCAGTTAAAGGATTAAAGATACCCTCATGCACTGTTTTTAAGTGTATATACAGCTATATATATATATATATATATATATATATTTATTTATTTAAAAAATTTTTTTTTCTTTCCATCTTCTCTCCTGATTTTACTTCTTTTTGGTTTATGCTGGTTAATCTGTTGTGGCCAGCCAGTGCATTGAAGAGACACTTGAAGGGAAAAATTAAGAATAAACTGTACTGTATATGGAATAAGAAGACATAATGATCCTAATGAAGACAGGTTAATTAATAATTTTTATTGGTCAAGTATTCTGTGGGCCTATTTGTTTTGCATCAGTGTTGCAACATTTCCCTGTCATCCCATATAAGTGGTTATGCACATATAATTTTAGTTGCCTTATGGGGTTTTTATGCTCCTTGTTTATACTATGCCATGCTAGGCTCATACTGTTGAATTGTACATAGCTGTTTATAGTGTGTTTTCAGTTTAAGGTGTTATTTTATTTTATTTTATTTATTTTTTTCTCCTGTTTCTGCCAGTATTGCTCTTCCTTTGTAATGTCCGGGGAAGATACTTTTAAGGTGCATACTATGGCTGGTCATGGGTGGGATGTCACCTTTGGGGTGGGGAGGGGGTCAGCAGATTTCTTCACTGTGTTATGGCAGGGGTAGGTCTGGGTCACCCAGTGTTCTCAACTACACAGTTGATCAGTCAGTTGTTGACCCACCATTGGCCCCCACTGCTACTTCCACGCCAATTATCCAGTCAGACCAGAAGCCTACACAAGTCATCTCTGTTGAGACTTTTGGGGATATGATTACAGATTTGGCTAAACAGATTGGTGATAACATCTCAGCCAGCCTTAGCACTATGCACCAGCCCAGTATCGTCCAGCCTCAGTCTCCTACGAGTCAGTCATCCAGTCATGCTGGTTTATCACACTTGAAGGTCATTGTGCAGTCTGAGGCCAAGGCCCCGCCTTTCTTCAGGGGTGATCATGCTGATGCGTTCTCTGTTCATGAATGGGAGGACATGATGAGATGTTACCTGAATAGGGTTAAATGTGATACTCATGCTGAAATGTTTGACCTGATAATGTCAAGACTAACAGGCAAAGCTAGGGACGTGGTGAAGGTGTCGCTCCACAGCCGCCCTGAACTGAGTGCGACTGACCTACCCACGGCTGTGTTTGACATATTGAAAGGTAACTTTAGTGAGCTGTCATTCTCCAACTTGCCCATGAAAGACTTCTAAGTCCATCGGTGCTGCTGACGAGTGCCTCCGGAGGCAAGGCAGGTCTGTAGAGAACCCCAGTGCTGAAGTGGTCATGATGTTCATTAATCACTGTCCCGACCCCAGTCTTGCCATGTCATTCCAGCTGAAGGCACCTGAGCGGTGGACCGCAGCTGAGGTTCAGGAGCGTCTGGATAGTCGCATGAGAACTGTGAGGAAGACAGCAGCCCAGTCCCGACATGCAGTGGGTTTGTCAGCTTACAGTATGAGCCCTGTGACTGACTCCTTTCAACATTTCAGTTCTGGTGTGTCTCAAACTGCCTCAGTTGCATGCCAGCCACAGTCCCCTCATACTTCTCTGCCTGCTTCTACCCTGGCCTGCAGTCACCCTCGGTCAGACAACATGTTGGTGGGCCCACACAAGCCTGCTTCCTTGTCCCTACCTCCTACTGCAGTCTCTGATCCAGCTCCTGCTGCCACTGACCCACCAACTACAGACTCTGGTGTTCAACAGGTCGTGTCTATGTTTGACAAAGTTCTGTCCTTGTGACTGAAATATATTTCCTTTCAAATGTGTCAAAATAAATGTTCATAACACAATTCCAAGGTTTTACTACTTGGGACAGTTGATCCTTCTTTTATAGGCTGTCAGTGTCCTTCTCTATGCAAAGTGAACTTCCTCACAGTCTGCTATTGTAGCAGTATACATGTGCTATCTGTCATTCAGTGCTGTTGTTGGGTATTTAGCGCCACAGGTGGCCGTCATGAGGTGGGCCAGTATAAAAGCCACCACCCTTCCCGGCTATTCCTTTTGCGCCTCTGTCGTCACTGGTATGTCACTTCCGGGTCATAGGTCGTTGACCCGACAGGGCAGCTGCTCCGTGTTTCCCATATGTGTGGCGTAGTTTGTGCGTGGTAAATGCCAGCAGTGGCCGGTCTTCTCTCTCCCTCCCTCCCTCCTCCGGTGCGAATGTGTGTGTCCCTAAACAGGTGTAACGTGCGATCAGCTGATTGGGGTCGCTGCTGCTTTGTCCTGTTTCAAATGCTGCTTTGCTTCGCCGAGTCTCCACGCTGAATGAAATCGAACTCTTTTTAACTTATTCAATAATAAAATTGTATATTTTTCTATAATTCCCTGAACCATGTCTCATGCCTTACTGAGTAAACTTACCTGTGTCCTCTCCAAATTAATTCTCGGGGTGAAATTCCCAGGGTGGCGTTGTCGGTTCCTTTCCCTAATTTGGTTGTTGGTCAAATTATTAGGTTTATTTTCCCCTTATCCTCGCCACCACACATACAATACAAATTAATGAAATGAAGAGTTCATATAAAAATCATCATTTGAGTGTTTCTCCATTCCTATGGATGGATTATGCAAAACAATTGTATAATAAACTTTTTCATGTATTCTTTATTATAATGTCAGAATTGAGAATATTTTAATGTTTATAGGCTTAAGCTGAAAAGTTTGTACATGAGGTGTGATCATGACCTGGATCATGAAAGGTTTTTTAAATAAAATCAATTATATGAGACCCTTTCACGATTTGCCCTTTATAAATACATTCTTTTGAAATCCTTCCCCCGTTGTTGTTGGATAATTTCTTCATTCTTTCTGTTGCGCGGGGGAAGTCTCTTTACTACCTCACTCATTGTGTGAGTCTGTCCGTTCCGTTTCAGGAAGATGGTCGACATTGTGTGGTTCAGTTTGAACCTTCGGGTCATCGCTCGGGTCTCTTTGCAGAGTTAAAGTCACCCGACGCTCGTACCTTTGACCTTGTTTCATTAGCCTGACATATCCCTGCAGTACTTTTTCATAAGAACTCAACCCCGGCTCGTTTAATATCGCTCTCATTCTTGCGTCTAAATAGTCTGTCTGGTCAAGGATTCTGGTTGAATCAGACAGTTTAACTGATGGGGTGAGACGAGAAACATTTTTTGCGACGTTCTCAGAGACATGTCATTTTACTTTTTACTAATGAGTCCGCCTATAAGGTTTCCGAGGATGGGCACTGCTGCCGAAAGCAGAGGTAAAATAAAACCTCCCGACTGTTTCATCAGGGTTTGATGTTTATGTTTTAAGCTGGTCTTTTTATCAGCCAGTAGTTTGAGAATTTTCCGCTGTCTTTTTAGATTTTTGTATTGAGACAGAGGAATGTTCCCTTTTAGAAGATTCAATCTAGCAGTCCGTCAATACATTTTCTTTTTATTCATCTTTTGAAGTTCAGCATACATTGGTTGAAAAGAAGTAGACATCCATACAATATTCTCTGGTACAGCATCCATCACATGTTCACAATTTTTAAGTACACTTTTTACAAGATCAGAGAGGCTTTACAAAAACTCCACAGAACATTTGATTACAAAGACCAACAGGTGGCAGCAGATAAGTCAAACTGGAGAGTCTAACAAACACATACACACTATGAAAACAACAGCTGATGTTGTGGTTTGTGTCTTCCACTTTCTCAGTCTTACATTTAACATATTGTTTTCTATACAATAATATTGGTTAATAATGTTCTCATTATTGTTTTTTACCAGCAGGTGTTGAGAATGTATCTATGCATGATATATCTAGTATATGGATGTACTACTAAATGCTGCAGAACAATATAAATAAATACAATTTGGTATAAACATCAGGTCAAATAACTTGATGGACATCGTAATCATTAAAAATTATCATTATAATATAAAATGATCTAAATCCTGTTTTTTTTCAGAGATGTGTGAGATGTGGTGTGTTTCTCTGTGAGGAGGAGGAGTCAATGCAAAACTCTGATCTCTTCCATCTCTACAGATGTGTTGCAGAGTGAAGGACAGAGACTAAATCATACACACTGTAGACTGGACAGAGACAACTGGCTTTTACAATGATCAGACCGGATTATTTGGTTGTTTTTCTCATCCTGTCTATTAACTGTGCAGGTAAGAACAATCATTGTTTGTCTGACAAACCTCCTGATACAAAGACAATATGGCTGTATTACAGTAACTAATGATGTGTTTAACTGTCTGCAGGTACTGAGGGTCAAACACTGACTGAGTCTGAACCAGTGGTCAAAAGGCCTGGAGAATCTCACAGATTGACCTGTACATATTCAGGGTTTAGTGGTCATTATGATAATACTTGGATCAGACAGGCTCCTGGAAAAGAACTGGAGTGGATTGCTTTTATCAGCAGTGGCAGTGGTAGCATCTACTACTCTCAGTCAGTTCAAGGCCGGTTTACCATCTCCAGAGACAACAGCAGACAGCAGGTGTATCTGCAGATGAACAGTCTGAAGACTGAAGATTCTGCTGTTTATTATTGTGCTCGAGACTCACAGTGACTGGAGTTGGTTGAGCAGCTGTACAAAATCCTACAGTACTCATCTTTACCACAATAATCTCTCAAGATAAATGTCCTCGCTTCAACTAGTCCAAGAAAATGATAGAATACATTTCCTTTGTGAGAACCACTTACATTTGAATAGAAAAATAATTAGAACAGACATATAAATGTAGAAATAATATTACTGTATATATTTTGGAATATTTTGCATATTCCACAGAACTTCATTCAAAGTAACTCCTCAATAGCTGAACAACAGCCCAATAGTGAGAGCATTAAGTATTTTTTATAGTATATATGTATGTATAATTGTATGTTTTAGTTTAGTTTAAATGTAGATTTGTGTTTATCTTTTCTGTTCTGTATTTCACATTCCATATATTTTTAACAACAAATTAAAATATATAATCATAAAACATGTTTTGTATCTGTGTTCTTGTATGTTGATGCTTGGAGAAGAAAACAAGTTTTGTTCTTTTTGTGTACAAAAACAATAACAAAACTTTCAAGTTTATCATTCAAATACAGAAACACCAACTATCATTAATTTTATTTTCTCTTGTAGAAATAATTCTCTATTTTAAGTTAATTGGTGTTCCATGTTCCCTTTTTAAACCTGCAGAGGGAGCTCTATGCAAACTCTTCCCTCATTACGAACATCATCAGCAACTCACTGAACACTGAAGTTTCACATGATCCTTGCTGTCACTGTATTTCTGTTTGCAGCAAATACAATATGTGAGCGAATAAATGAATAAACAAATGCTGCAGTAAAACGCTGTGCTCATACTTCATCAGGAATGTGGTGTCATATTCAAAGTCTGCTGTAATTAATTTAACACACTGAACACACTGTAAACATGTTTAATAGAAAGCAACATTCTGGTTGCTCTTTTGTTTCATTGGATGCACATTATCATTGTTATTGCAATACTGATTTTATTGAATATGTTTTCCATTATCTATGATTCGTATTCACATCAAGAATAGCTATAATGATCAATACAGTTGTTGCAGTTATACAAACTGATATGTTTTAATATTGAAATGTAGCCAAAACAATACATTTAGACAATAATAGTTTAGTTAATGAAAAGTTTACAGTTTGATGTTCAAAATGTTACAGTTGAGTGTGTAATGAAATTAAAATACCATATGTAAAGCAGAGGTGATTTCCAGGCATCTTTTTTTTCTTTTTGTTTTTTCCCTTTTGCTTCTTTTCTTTAAGAAAACATAACAATCTGTGAGGAAGATCATCCAACAACAATAAAAATTAATCACCTAAATTAATACAATTTCTTCCTGTAATGATCACTTCTTCACAGATCAGCTAATGACAGCCGAACAGTCTGCTGAAATCACTGTCCAGGTCTGAATAAAAGAAAGACATGCAGCTACACATTAATGTTTATATCATTTGGCATCTAAAGTAGCTCACAGTATGAGAGTGAAAAATAATGTCACAGTTCCAGTTATAAAGACACTAGAGGGCAGTCAGTGTCTACTTTCTCCCTCCTATGTTACTAAAAGGAGACTCTCAGATCTGCTGTTCTCATTGATCTTAACTGACTGACACTTGAACTCTGGACTGAACTAAAGCACAAAACAAGAAAATGTTTCCATCACATTCTGTGGATTCATTAAAACCATTTCTGAGAGACGGCAAGAAAGTGGAGGAAACAAAATGCATTTACTTTAATACATATATTGTGTATGTAAATAAATACTTTATATAAAAATATGTTATATCGTAACAAATGATATAGGAATTAAATAATTATTGTAATTAACTAGAACTGCAGAGAAATATATAAAAGTTGTGGAGAGAATATTGACAATTTACTGCAATAAAACAGCTGAATTTGTAAAAAGAAAATGGTGGATTGCTACATATTTCTGTCCCAACTGCACATGAAGGTAAAATGTGATGATAAATACAAACAGTAACTTATAAATGCACAACCTACCAAAGGTTTATATTTTTCTGCATTTTGTCTCACAGGTTTCAGTTCCTGAGCAACTGTTTTCCTCTCGAGGCTCTAAGTCGTCTTCAAACATCTGCAAACATGGAAACTGTTAAATGTCTTTAAAGCAAACCTGCAGACAGTTCTCATATTATTTACATGGTCCTCACTGCTGTCACTGTATTTCTGTTTGAAGCAGATACAGTCAGTAAGTACAGTCAGTGAGCAAAGTAGATGGATTTGAATAAATATGTTTCCATTACCCATGATACATGTTAATATTCATATTAAGAATAATTATCCTGGTTATTGTTTGTAATTCTAGAAAAAAATGTTTTAATAGTAAAGATTTAGACAGTAATAGTTTATAGTCATAGCAAAGGTTACAGTTGTTTCATTTCTGTAACTCTAAATGTAAAGTTTCATTTTCAAAATGTTACAGTTGAGTGTGTAATGAAGTTAAAATATCATATGTAAAGCAGAGGTGATTTCCAGGCATGTTTTCACTCTGCAGATATAATAACAGTCAACAGACTCTTCTATTGGCTCCAGTTAGACCAACATTGATGCTTCATATGTTTGATTCTATGCAAACTCAGTGACCTTCCTTGTTACTCAGCTATAAAAACTTCCCATCAGGCTGTCAGTGGAGTTCACAGCACGTCAGTTTCAACATAAACCATGTTCTCTGTAGCTCTGCTGCTGCTGTTGGCAGCTGGATGTGAGTCTCTCTGGATTTGTCAAAGTCAACAGTTCTTCTTTTGCAGTATAACTTGATCATTTGTTACAAAACATTTTCTTTTTTAACAGGTGTGAAGTGTGAACAGTTGACACAGCCAGCCTCTGTGACTGTGCAGCCAGGTCAACGTCTGACCATCACCTGTCAGGTCTCTTATTCTGTTAGCAGCTACTACACAGCTTGGATCAGACAGCCTGCAGGGAAAGGACTGGAGTGGATTGGAATGGAACGTGTTGGATCCACAGCATATTACAAAGATTCACTGAAGAACAAGTTCAGTATCACCTTAGACTCTTCCAGTAACACAGTGACTCTAAACGGACAGAATGTGCAGCCTGAAGACTCTGCTGTGTATTACTGTGCCCGCTACACACAGTGAGAGACAATAACAGCAGAGTCGTACAAAAACTACTTCCTCGATTTACCGTCACTCTGAGCACTCGTTGTTTCAGCATCACTTGTCCTGCCTTTCTGACTGTAATTAACATATATTTTATTTTTCATTACCAAAATTCCTCTGTCCAGGTTCCACTGAAATAATATTATTTTAAAGATATTAATATATGCACTACTGCTGTGTTTGACTTTCAATCTCCATGAATGAACAAACAGCAACTCAGTGTCAAAGCTGAGTATGTGTATAAGTAAAACCGTTCCAACCAAAAGGGAAAATGTGAAGAGTCAAAATTCTGTTCATGAATACAGGCTCATTTTAAGATGGCTCATATAATTAGAAGTTAATACTGAGCAACAGAATTCAGATAAATCATTCACATTCAGTATAACAACACAGAGCACATCCTTTGTTTGGAGAGATGCATTTTTGGATAAGATTTGGTTGATATGATTGTTGTTTCAGTCAGGGGGAGTTTGGTCCTGCATCCAGCAGCTGTTGAAATGAGTACGCAGGTAGGAGCTAACAGAAGTGATTGTTTGGTCCTCTAGTGTGGTATGTTTTGGCTTTTGTGGAGTTTCCCTGGTCAGGTATAGCTACATGGTCCATTTGGGCTTGTTTTATTTTTGTGGTTTGTTATTTTCTGTGTGGTGTGTGGTCAGAGCAGTTGTCTCAGGGACACATCCAGAGCTTTCAGGTGAATAACCAGCTTGCTGGGTGCCTCACGTGGCCACTGCCACTCTGGAATGGCGCCTCGACAACGGCAGCCTGTCATGGCAGCTCCTATCATTGTTGTAGTTTTAGTGTGTTTTCAGTGTGTTTTTAGCCTGTTTCTTTCTATTTTTAACTGTTTTCTTACCTTCTTACTACTTTGTTCACGTCGCCTAAATACTTTTTTTGGCGTTTTTGAGCACTTTTTATTTTTTTGTTTACACGGGTCTCCATGGCGACGGGGAGTCGCATTGTTTACACCCGCGACCAGATGATCGCCCTGAGGCCCCCGAGCATCCTGACTGGAGAGAGACCCTCCATACTGGAGGAGCTACAAACGTGGCTACAGCAGATACCGGACTCCCACGTCACCATTCCCGACTTCCAGACGGTTCGAGCCGACAGGGACAGCACCGCGACCGGTATGAAGAAAGGAGGGGGACTTGCTGTGCTCATAAACAACAGGTGGTGTAACCCCGGTAAGTCTGTGTGAAAGAGAGTGTCTGCAGCCCGGACATCGAGCTCGTCGCCCTCGGACTACGTCCATCATCCACACTGTGACTGCAGGACTGCAAATGAAACACAATGAAAAGGCCTTCATCATCATCACAGGGGCCTTCATCATCATCACAGGGGACTTCATCATCATCACAGGGGACTTCAACCACGTTTCTCTCTCGTCCACACTCCCAACCTTCCACCAGTTTGTCACATGCACCACAATAAGACAATAAGACCTTGGACCTGCTGTATGCAAATGAATTTCCCCATTGTGGGATTAATAAAGTTATCTATCTATCTATCTATCTATCTATCTATCTATCAGTGGCGGCTGGCCAATAGAGGGCGCTAGGGCGCCCCCTTGAGCCACAAAAAAAATAATAATAATAATAAAAATAATAATAATAATAATAATAATAATAATAATAATAAAAATGTCAGTATGTCAATATTTGTGTGTTTGAAATATGGAATGCACCCAGTAATATGTGTAAAATATGATAGAAAATCATATTCGCAACCTTTCCTCTGCCTGTCTGAACGCCTCATCAGCTCTGGGGCTTTTAGAGAAAGCGCCCTCAGGAGGCGGGACTATGTAGCAGTTAAGCCAAGCTAATTTAAGATGTGAATGTATGACATAAAATTTAGCAAATCAGCGTCCTTAAATCGAATCCAAGAAGGGTGATTATTTTATTGCCCCAAGCTCGCCCCTGATAAAATAAGGACCGGGCTCTAGAGGCGCCATTTCTACTAGACAACAATGGCGAGCGCGAACGTTACCCCTCCAAGACCCAACCCTAACTCGGTGAAATCTCTCCTCCAAGATCTGTTTGAGAGGAGAACTTTGTCGGAGAAAGTTCGGGTGAAAGAGCTGGGCCCAGATCAACCTGAGCTCTCAATCAGACAGCAGGCTAGCGAGAAAGGGAAGCAGTATATGGCGGCGGCTTCTCCCGTAGCTGGTACACCAGGAAGGCGTGGTGAGCTGGGTGCACTCATGCTAATGCTTTATTTTTCTTTCCGTGCTTGCTTTTTAAAACGGGGACAGATCCAGCATGGACAGTTACCGGAGTGAGGGATATGAAGCACCTGTCAGAGAAGGTAAAGAAACATGAGAACACCAGGGCACACATGGAGAACTCTGTACAGCTCGCCATATTAGGAAGGGTGAACATCGATATGCAGCTGGAAGACGGCCACAGGATTGCGGGGAGGAAACATAATGAGGAGATGGATAAAAACAGGCACATTTTATCCAAAATGATCGAAGCTTTGTGGGGCTTTTGAGTTGGCCTTGCGTGGTCATGACGAGACTGACTCGGACTCCTCGGACAACCCCGGCATTTTCCGGGGCTTGGTGGATTTTGTTGCCTCCCTTGACAGTGTGCTGGAGGAGCACCTGAAGACAGCTACCGTTTTTAAGGGCATGTCAAAGAAATGTGTAGAAGTAGTCAATTGTTTACAAGTTGAGTTTAAAATGCAAATGAAAGGCTTGTGTTTGTGCAATATGATGATTATGTTTTTGTGTAAGAATGCCTCAACTTTTTAATATTGGCATTAAATAATTACTGACTATTTCCTCCACTGCTATCTATCTATCTATCTATCTATCTATCTATCTATCTATGTACCGGTATACAGGGGGGAGGGGATCAGGCCGTGAGTGCAGAGACGCAGAGCTGTATATAGAGACGGCTCTGGTGAGTGGTATTTACGAGTTAACGTTAAGTACAAGTACTCCGCAGCGACTCTAGGGGTAGCTGTTTGACAAAACCGGAAAACCGCATAGTATGCCTTTAAATAAATAAAAGAGTCAGTAGAGTTTGTGTGGTTTGTTACTTCCTGACAGAGAAGTTGAGTATTTAAATGTGTTTGACTTAAAAGGATAAGCCTTCAGCCGTGACCTGTTTTCCCTGTGTTTCCCTGTGTTCGCTCTGTAAATGTAATTAAGCATGTGACTGCTTGTATATCTGCTGAGCAAGTGAAGATTCCCTGATCTCGATTTGACAAAGTTCTAAATTATGTAGCTACTAAATTCATATGATTTTTTTTTGTGAAAGGTGTTAATGGTCAGACCACTTATAAGAAAAAAAAACTGTTTTATTTATGTCATAAAATAAGAACTAGGACAATACAGACATTCAAACATTAGAAAAACATTTGCTGAATCAAGTTAACACAGGACTTTTATTTAGGGTAGAAAGGTATCAACTCTCACAATATCCAGTGTACATGAGCAGCAGGAGTATTACGCCTCAGTTCAGTCCAGAGTTCAAGTGTCAGTCAGTTAAGATAAATTAGAACACCAGATCTGAGAGTCTCCTTTTAGTATGAAGAGAAGACTCTCTTCATCATAACTTAATATTTAAACATAATTTACAGACATTATTGTCCTTTTTAGTAACAGAGGAGAGAGAAACTTGACACTGACTGACCTCTGCATTCTTAGCAGAAAAGAAATAGATCATCTGCAAACACTGAAACCATTAAAAGTATTTCATGCAAACCAGCATCAGACTGAAGTTTTCATACAATTAATATCACCATGGCTGCATTAAGTAAATGCAGTAAATGAGCAAATAAATTAATAAACAAATTCTACATTACAAAGAGACTGTGCTCATATGTTTGAAGTTAGTCATGAAAGTAATGTAGGAGGTGCTGACAGTGAATAAAATAACTCACATCATATTTAAAGTGTGTTTTCATTACCTAAAAACATGATAAACACACTGTTAACACGGCTCATAGAAAGCAACATTTGTGATCCATTTTATTCGATGGGTACACATCATCATTGTTATTGCAATGCTGATTTTTTAAAAATGTTTTCAATCATCCATGAGTTGTGATAATATTCACATTGAGATTAGCAATAATGATGGTAAATGGTCCTGTACTTGTATAGCGCCTTTCTAGTCTTCCGACCACTCAAAGCGCTTTTTACACTACGTGCCACATTCACCCTTTCACACACATTCACTCAGTGATGGCAAAGTCCATCGAACAGAAACTAACATTCATACACACTCACACACCGATGCACGGCATCGGGAGCAATTCGGGGTTCAGTATCTTGCTCAAGGATACTTCGACATGTGGCACCAGGAGCCGGGGATCGAACCCACAACCTTCCGATTGAGGAACGACCTGCTCTGCCTCTGAGCCACAGCCGATCAATACATGTTGTTTACTATTATTGTAGAATTTACTTAATATTTAATACAAGATTGTTGTAATACAATACATTTAGACATTCAACGTTTATAGTTAATAAAAAGTAAAATTGCTAAAATGTTAAAGTTGAGTGTGTAATGAAGTTAAAATATCATATGTAAAGCAGAGGTGATTTCCAGGCATGTTTTCACTCTGCAGATATAATAACAGTCAACAGACTCTTCTATTGGCTCCAGTTAGACCAACATTGATGCTTCATATGTTTGATTCTATGCAAACTCAGTGACCTTCCTTGTTAGTGAGTCTCTCTGGATTTGTCAAAGTCAACAGTTCTTCTTTTGCAGTATAACTTGATCATTTGTTACAAAACATTTTCTTGGAAGCAGAGCTGGATCCAACATATATTACAAAGATTCACTGAAGAACAAGTTCAGTATCGACTTAGACTCTTCCAGAAACACAGTGACTCTACACGGACAGAATGTGCATCCTGAAGACTCTGTTGTGTATTACTGTGCCAGAGATCAGTAGACCTGAACAAAAACCCCTCAGTGCCCCCCTCAGAACACTTGTAACATGAAGCCACCAGAGGAGGAGCCCTCAGACCACTAATGATTTCAACACCAGTTCACTGTTACAGTGAAGATAAAAAAATCTTCTTTCAGTTTAATAATTATATTTAACATGTAACTGTTAGCTGTTAAGTAAATGCATTATTACCTGAATCTGAGTCTTCAGCCAACTTCTTTTTAATGTTAAATTGTAAAACTGCACGATTTTATTATTCATTAATTATCCAAAATTTAGGGATGATTTTGTTTCTACTTAAACATTTAAATCCAGATGTTATTATGATCCTTGTTTCACTTTTGTAACATGTGATATGTACTTACTTAACAGATACTTTTGTCCAACAAAGGCCTAATTTAAGAAAAGGCAAACAACGTGCAAGAGTTTGATTTTTCAGTTGTGTTTTTTTTTTTTTTTGTTCCTGTGAATAATTCTTAAGTAGAATATTTTTTGACCAAAATTCTATTTTCAAATAGAGTACTGACTTTTACACCAATTTTAAATTCAGATGCATGATTAAAATTAATTTGGCTCAAGTCACAGCTCTGACTAAACAACAAGCAATGACCAGTCTGGTTCTCTCCACACTGTGAGGAGGAGTCAATGCCTAAACGTATGAGTTATGAAGTTAAACCAGGGTTGAGCTTTGATTTTTGATTCTTTTATCTCTGTATGGGGCAACTGGATATTTGTGCAAGAGCAAAAGCTAAAATAAGGTCAACAGTATGAATTAATATAATTAAACTGACTTCTAAAAATTGATTCCAGTTTCACCAAAATACTGAAAGCCAAGTCCAATCTCATTCTATCCTCCCTGTGAGGAGGAGTCAATGCAAAACTCAGATGTCTTCCACCTCTACTTATCTGACTGCAGAGAGGATGACAGAGAACAGTGGACACACAGTTTAACATGATGGACTATAGGACAGGACTGCTGCTGTTAACTATCTGCTGGGCAGGTGAACATCTTCACTGATGTTGATTTGACATATTTTCATATGCGCTGCCAACTTAAACTTGATTGAATATTTTTCTTGGTTTAACAGGTGTTGATGGTCAGACTCTGACAGAATCTGAACCAGTGGTTAAAAGGCCTGGAGAATCTCACAGATTGACCTGTACAACCTCTGGATTCACATTCAGCAGCCACTGGATGAACTGGGTCAGACAGGCTCCTGGAAAAAGACTGGATTGGATTGCTGCTGCTAATACTGGCAGTGGCACTTACTACTCCCAGTCAGTTCAAGGCCGGTTTACCATCTCCAGAGACAACAGCAGACAGCAGGTGTATCTGCAGATGAACAGTCTCAAGACTGAAGATTCTGCTGTTTATTATTGTGCTCGAGACTCACAGTGACTGGAGTTGGTTGAGCAGCTGTACAAAATCCTACTGTACTCATCTTTATAACAGAGCTTCATTAAAACCACTCCTCAGAGAAAATGAACAGCATTTGTGTGGTTATGCTTTACAAGTCTCATTTAGTTTGGAGAGCAGGTGAAAATAATATGCAGAGTCATGCAGACTTTGAATTGAGATAATTAAAAAAAAAAAAAAAAGAAAATTATGTTTTGTTTCCTCTTGTGACATTAAACATCACATTCATACTGTATTTGACAGATAAGCAAGCAGACATTTTCCCTAGTATTTTGTACATCATCACACACATTTCTGTTTATAACTAGTTCATTTCCATTTGAGGCTCCAAGTTTCTCTGTATGTCTGTGACTTCAAACATCCATAATTTGGATGCTGAATTCTTTAAAAGTAAAAAACAAGCAAAACATAACATAAAATCCAGGCCTTCAACCAGCTGCAGCAAACTCATTTACATGATCTTACATACTTGTGTTTGCAGTAAATATATAAAATGAAATTAATCAGTAAATCAATTAATCTTACAATTATTTATGATCTTAGGATTTCTGAATTAAACTGTTTTAAAGCCAGTGAAGTTTTAGGAGAACAAATCTTCCGGGTCATTTTAAAAACACATGAATAAAAGTCGAAATATCTAAATTTACTCAGCAGTCTGTTATAGTCATGGAGGTACAGATGTCTTTTGCTAATGATCAGGTTGTTTAAATTGTTTTGTTTTGTGTTCGAAACCTTGAATTTCACTATAAAAGCAGAATGTGATGTAGGAGGAGCTTCCTGTAAACAAATTCTCACAGGGATCCAGTTTCCATCATATTTAAAGAGGATCTGTGGATTTGAAAACAGAAGCATGGTGAACATGGCTCACAGAAAGCTAACACTCCTGCTGGTTGCTCTGTTGGTTTCAACTGGTGCAGAAGGTCAGACTATAACAGAGTCTGAACCAGCAGTTAGACAACCTGGAGAATCCCACAGACTCACCTGCACAACATCTGGATTTAACTTCGGAAGCTCAGTTTGGAACTGGATCAGACAGGCTCCTGGAAAAGGACTGGAGTGGATCGCTCTCGTACACACATCTAGTACTCCGATCTATTACTCCCAGTCAGTCCAGGGTAGATTCACCATCTCCAGAGATGACTCCAGCAGTAAAGTCTATCTACAGATGAACAGTCTGAAGACCGAGGACACAGCAGTGTATTACTGTGCCAGAGAGACACAGTGAGAGACAATAACAGGAGAGTCATACAAAAACTACTTCCTCTATTTACAACATCCAGGGTGAACATTACATTTTATCTGTAATACATTTATTTGCAATGCTGATTTTTATTAATAATCATTTAATCCATGATTAAAAATTCTCTTTCTCTGAGGTGAAGAAAAATATCTTAATTTTGTTTTGTTTTTTATTTGAATGATTTTTTCCCCCAAGTTCCTGTTTTTGGATGTGATATTGTATCCAACATGGATGGACAATCAGCTAATGGATTAAAACCTGTAATTGTAAAAAAGTCGGATAACTCAAATAAAGGAGAGTATGAGAAACGCATGTACACAATGAAAACAACAGCTGATGTTGTAGTTTATAACTACGAGTTTCTCAGTCTTACATTTAACATATTGTTTTCTACAATAATAATGGTTAATAATGTTCCCATTATTGCTTTTTAACAGCAGGTGTTGAGAATGTATTTGGACATTTATGCATGATATGTCCAGTACATGGATGTACTACTAAATGCTGCAGAACAATATAAATAAATACAAGTTGGTATAAACATCAGGTCAAATAACTTGATGGACATTGTAATTATTCATAATTATTGAAAATGATCATTATAATATAAAATGATCAAAATCCTGTTTTTTTCAGAGATGTGTGAGATGTGGTGTGTTTCTCTGTGAGGAGGAGGAGTCAATGCAAAACTCTGATCTCTTCCATCTCTACATATGTGTTGCATAGTGAAGGACAAAGACTAAATCATACACACTGTAGACTGGACAGAGACAACTGGCTTTTACAATGATCAGACCGGATTATTTGGTTGTTTTTCTCATCCTGTCTATTAATTGTGCAGGTAAGAACAATCATTGTTTGTCTGACAAACCTCCTGATACAAAGACAATATGGCTGCATTACAGTAACTAATGATGTGTTTAACTGTCTGCAGGCACTGAGGGTCAAACACTGACTGAGTCTGAACCAGTGGTTAAAAGGCCTGGAGAGTCCCACAGATTGACCTGTACATATTCAGGGTTTGGTAGCCATTACACAAATGTTTGGATCAGACAGGCTGCTGGAAAAGGACTGGAGTGGATTGCTTTAATCAGCAGTGGCAGTAGCAGCATCTACTACTCCCGGTCAGTTCAAGGCCGGTTTACCATCTCCAGAGACAACAGCAGACAGCAGGTGTATCTGCAGATGAACAGTCTGAAGACTGAAGATTCTGCTGTTTATTATTGTGCTCGAGAGCCACAGTGACTGGAGTTGGTTGAGCAGCTGTACAAAATCCTACAGTACTTTTATATACTATATTATATCCCTGCACTGTCTCAAATAATTAATGTCTTCAGGTCCATGAATTCAAACTGCTACAACACATAGACATTTACTGATGTATGACTGGATTTAAAGTTACATTTTATGAGAAATAATTTGATGCAATAAGTTATTCAGGGATGAAAGGTCTCTGTGGGCACCAATAAACCTCTGCCTTCATGTGTTACAATTTCTTTATGTTTTTCTATAAAAAAAAAAAAATTGGAAATAAAACTTAGTATAGCTAAACAGCCACACTGCATAATATTTGATTATTATTGATTTGTGCAACAACTACAAACAGATATCTGTAAAATGTGGTGATAATGAGCCTTCAACAGGTAATTTATAAATTACTTTAGTTTGCATCTAAGCTAATTCATTTAGTGTTTTGCATGTTGTCACACAGGTTTCAGTTCCTGAGCAGCTTGAGCAGTGGCGGTCCTTCCTACAGGCGACATAGGCGCTTGCCTAGGGCGCCACCTAGTGAGGGGCGCCAAATATGCGGCGAGAAAAACATTATAATTAAAATGATAATGTCTATTTATTTCTTCAACAGTTTTTGCCATCCCTCTATCTACAACTACAATACTTTGACATAAAAAAATAAATTCAACTTAAGCAAAAGAAATGACAATTCTGACGTGACCTTTAGCTGTTACACGTCACGGTCACAACATGCTAGCGCGCACACTGATGCGCAGTCGGTGTGCGTGTCGACGGGTTACCATGGTTACAGCTACAGTCCAAAATGGGCGAAGTTTCGAAAGTGTAGAAAAGAAGAGCAGGAGAAACGTGCACAAGAGAAAGCTACATCATTTTAATTATATATTTATTAAATTCACAGAGCATTCAGGATATAATCATGCTAGCTAGCAGTAGCATCGTGTCATCTTACTCGTAAGCTCACGTTAAGTAGCAAGGTTAGGTTTGGTCGTTATTAACATGCAGTCGGCCCAATATTGTCATAATAAGACTGGTTCAGACTGCTGGCCTGGGTTGGCCTTCACTGGCTGGCTATTTCTCGAGAAAAACACTATACAAGTTGATGCTAGCTACAGTATATAACGTTAGCACTTTGCATCTCATTGTGTGCTATGAAATAAAAAATTGAGTGGATGTGAAAAGTCTATTATTACTGTCCATATAGCAAAATTAGATTAGATTCAGTTTGGGATTAGTTTTAACTTTACTCTCAAGTTCAAGTACCGTGAAATACAGTTTTACATCTAACCAGAGTGCAAACTAGTAAAGTGCTGAGTGAGTCAGTGCCTCATATGCAGATGAGGATATCAACATGTGGACTTTATAGACAGAGGTGCAAAAGATGAGCATATGTTATATACTGATGAACAGAAATAAGTATAAGTTACATACTGATGGAATATTGAATCAAATAAGTTGAGCATAATAATAATAATAAATGATATATACAGGTAGAGTTATGTTTATGCAGAGAGGTATGCACATAGAGCTGTGAGCATATGGGACTAAGGCTATGTCACCCACTACTCCCTATATAGTCCTCTACGTTGGAGTCCCTATGTAGTGACTAGGGAGTAGGGAATGAGTGAGTGATTTCGGACACATCCTAAGTGAATTTATATAAAAAGAATGCCAAAATTAAAATGCTTAGCAACTTAATAATAATATCATTTGAAAAATGGAAATGATTTACTCCATGTTGATAATACACTTGTTTGTTATATCATTTTAGATTCACTATTAAAATATTTGGGACCACCTGCAGCTGAATCATCAGACCAGGAACAGCCATGCACCTCAGCTGCTCCGGTTTCCTCAGGTGAGTTTAATGTGTCAGTGAATGTTTGTGATGATAAAAATGTATTGACTTACGTGAAAATGACAATATGTTGTGCCATGTCTCATCCAGTCAATGTATTTGCTCTTGTGCGTTCTCTCTATGTTTATGGACCTAGAGCCACCAGAAGAGACACAACAAGAGCATGCTGCTCTTCCTGCCAACCTCACCCTCAGGAGGTTATTGATGACTTTGCGGCAAGGAAGGCCAGAAAGATTGCATTGTGAATGAAGTGTGATATTAGTGTGAAGTAGAATATATTATTCTATTCACTTGGGGTGAATTTGAACCTTATTTGTTTATTTTGTATATTATATTTTGATTAATAGGTTATATGAATCACATTTTACAGTATCTAATTTTGCACACAATGTTTTATTGTTAGTTTAATTTTTAGTTTTGATTCTTTAGTGTGCACTTTTTGTTCTCAGATATTGCACTACTGTTAAAAATATGTTTAAAAGTTTATTTTTTGTATATTTATTATTGAACAGGTTTATTATTTTGCACATATTGTTATATTGTTTGTATTATCATTGTTTAAATAAATGTGCAATTCTTTGGACATGAGTTCTTTTCTCGTGGGGATGGGGCGCTATCAGTAAAGCTCGCCTAGGGCACCAAATGGTCTAGGACCGCCCCTGCTCATTGCAAACAGAGAACCTGTAACACTAGATTTGTCATACTGAACTTATTGAAATTAATTCCCCTGTGAGCAGCTTTACAAGAAGAATTGGTTTTCTAAAGGCTGTGTACTGAAATAAAGGTAAGACTTCATAATAAGGGTTTTACTTGAATAAAAGGACATAAGTATTATGAGCTAAATTTACTCAGGGGCCCTGTTCACAGTGTTATATACCATATATGCAGAGTTAAGAATCAAAAGCACAAAGTATTTTTAGCTTGGAGATGTATTTGATATATATCAAATCTATTATACAAATAAGCCCCTCCCTGACAAACTGCCAATGCAAATCCAGAGCTTTCAGAGGGTTTACTTCTGCAGCATCTGAGTTCACATCTTCAGTCTCAAGATGATGGACAAACTGTCTGTACTGCTGACAGCACTCTGTCTGCCCTGTATGTTGCTTCATGGTGCAATACTGATCAGAGAATGCACACATTTAATGTTCTGCTGTTTATTTCTCTCTCGTTCTCACTTGTGTCCTTTAACATCTGTTTCTTGGGCAGGTTTGAATGTCCAGGGATTCGACAGCCTCATCTAAGTGAGCAAAAAAGCTTTACAAAAACCTCAAACAACTTATCTTCACAGTCACCAAAAGGGGGCAGCAGGAGATCTTAAAACCAGTGTGGCATCTTACCTACACATACAGAGAAACAAACACAATGTGAACGCACCAGCTGAGGCTGTGGTTTGTCACTTCCTCTTTTTTATGGTTTAATGTGCTTATCTACCACAATGTACTGGTTAATAATATCCCCATCTTTTATTCTGTAAGGCAGGAGTGAAACATTTTCTCTTATATTTCAATAATTAAAGGTCCCATATTGTGGAAAGTGAGATTTCCATTTCTTGTGTGATTATAAAGCAGGTAGGTGCTGTATAAATACTGTGAAAGTATCAAAAAGCTCATTCCACAGAGAAATGCACACAGCCAGTATTCAGAAACTGTGCCTTTAAACAAACTGTCAGAACTTCCATAAGGTTGTGATTGAACTATACAGTCGCCACCATCAGCCATGCTCCCAGCACGACGCACCGGCTACAGGTTGGCCTGTCACTGAGAAACAGTCAGCCAATCAGAAGAGAGGCTCGTTAATATTAATGAGACAAAATGCAACACAAAATGCCCTGTTCTTTTTTTTCTTAAAACCACAAATTTATCTTTGTATGGATATATCAAAACTCCTTTAAAAGAAGAAATTGTAACTACTAAGTAATGATTGAAATGACACAAATTAAACACATAATGAATGAAATAAAACAAGTGTTAAATACATAACTGATTATATATAAATGAGGTCTCATCCAGGAGGGAAAAACAGCTGACTCTATATGCTTGTAGGAGAGGCATAATTAACAGAGGCTAAGATCATTTCACCTCCTTTTAAAAAAGCTTCTGTTAGACGGTTGCTATGAGAATAATTTCCGTACATGTATACAGGTAGATTTTACATCTGATTTCTTTCCACAGGTGTGAAATATAAAATTCTGAGTTAACAAGAATCTGTGACAGTACATGAAGTCATCTCCAACCTTCACCTGCTAGGTCTCTTACTCTGTTACTCTCTTACTCTACATGACTGTGCGCTATAATGTGGTCTTTAATAAGGGTCAACCAACTTAAATAATGTGTTTGTCAACCTGTTGCACAAATTATACTGAAACATGCAAGAGGGACTCTTGGAGGAATGACTAATGTACAGTAAACATTCATTCTGCAGTTTCACCAAACATCAAATGAGATCAAAGTCAAATCCAGTTCCACACTGTGAGGAGGAGTCAATGCAAAACTCAGATGTCTTCCACCTCTACTTATCTGACTGCAGAGAGGATGACAGAGAACAGTGGACACACAGTTTAACATGATGGACTATAGGACAGGACT
This sequence comes from Dicentrarchus labrax, assembly GCF_905237075.1. NCBI lineage: Eukaryota > Metazoa > Chordata > Actinopteri > Moronidae > Dicentrarchus > Dicentrarchus labrax. The sequence continues at coordinate 30,644,674 of NW_026136705.1, read as the reverse complement.
GCTGCTGTTAACTATCTGCTGGGCAGGTGAACATCTTCACTGATGTTGATTTGACATATTTTCATTTTTACTACCAATGTAACACATAACATATATCTTTCTTGGTTTGACAGGTGTTGATGGTCAGACTCTGACAGAATCTGAACCAGTGGTTAAAAGGCCTGGAGAATCTCACAGATTGACCTGTACAGCCTCTGGATTCACATTCAGCAGCTATCATATGGCCTGGATCAGACAGGCTCCTGGAAAAGGACTGGAGTGGATTGCCTGGGTGGAAAATGATAATGACAGGAAACGCTACTCTCAGTCAGTTCAAGGCCGGTTTACCATCTCCAAAGACAACAGCAGACAGCAGGTGTATCTGCAGATGAACAGTCTGAAGACTGAAGATTCTGCTGTTTATTATTGTGCTCGAGAGCCACAGTGACTGGAGTTGGTTGAGCAGCTGTACAAAATCCTACAGTACTCATCTTTCAGGCTGGTAGAGTCTGTGCATTAAGTATTCATAGTATTTGTATTATATATGATGATATATGACATGGTGATGATGATTTTTTAATACATAGTTTTATATGCTACATTACCTTTTATTTAGATGTATTTTAGTGAATAAATTAATAATTGTCTCTCAATTTAAGTCCAGAAAACTGTTCCTCATATTTTATTACGAAATATTAAAAACATAAAAACACAATAAAATGCACTTGTTGATAAAAGGGCCAAAGACAGCACAATCTGGTTGCAGCAATTCAACTGTTGCAAATACTAAACATTTATATAAATTAAGACACTGCAAATTATGTGGATATAAACTCCATGATAATATGTGAGTGAAAAATATAATAACTAAAATAAAAATGAGTTTCTGGTATAAAACCACTGGACGACAGTCAGTGTCAAGTTTCTCTCTCTTCTGTTTCCAAAAGGAGACCCTGCACTGTCTCAACTGATTAATGTCCTCAGATTAAAAAATTATAAAACACACCACACAATGCTACATTTACTGACTTATGACTGGATTTAAATCCACAATTCATGACCAATTGACAGTTTGATACAATAAAACAAGAAATACACTGTAGTTATTTAGGGATGAAAGGTAGCTACATATCTCCATGATCACAAATAAACTTGTGCCTGTCATATGTTACAAATTGTTTAGTTTTTGTTACATTTTTATTTTATTTGGAAATAATAATATTATAGCAAACCAATAACAAAAAATCCAAATAAACCACACTGCATGCTATTTGATTCAGACTTATTTCTGACACAGTCACACACAGACAAGAACAAATGTTGTGATAATGACAAAAATGAACTACAGTAGTTTTCATCTAATCTAAAGACTATTATTGTGTATTTTGTCACACAGGTTTCAGTTCCTGAGCAGCTGTTTTCCTCTCAGGGCCCCAATTTTCTCTGTATGTCTTCAAATATCTGCAAACACTAAAACCATTAAAAGTCTTTATGCAAACCAGCATCACATTGCAGTTTTCATACAATTTACATGATCCTGGCTGCTGTCAGTGTATTTCTGTTTGCAGTAAATACAGTAAGTAACTACAGTAAGTGAATAAGTTAATGAATAAAGAAATGCTGCAATTACAAAAAAAGCTGTGCTCAAGTTAATCATGAATCTTCTGTCAGACGCTCGTCTGCTGATAACATTAAGTAGAATTTGTATTTGGGTAGTAAAACCAGCATTTTTAAAATATCCAAGCACCCTGTATCATAGCTACATGTGTGACGTTTTTAACAAATCAATACGTTTGGAAATCGGTCCAAAATTCAGCGACTAATTCTACTTTGAGATTGCGGAGTTCCTCTTTCCTTCGTAGGTTGATGCACCGCTGCCTCTGCTAGCCCTGTTCCAAGATGGCCGCCCTGTAGGCACGTCGCTCCACAGTCGATGCAGCGTCTATGTATATATGTCTATGGTTGCAACAACTAGTGTAGAAAAGGCCCCAAAGTTGGGACATATTATGTTTAGTGTGTGATTTCATAGATGTAGTGTTGGTCAGCTCATATAAGAGCGCCCCCCCTTTGGTTATATAGCGTAACTGACGGTACTTGGTCAGAGAGGTGTGTGCTCCGGTGAGACGGCAGAGTGAGGGATTCACGGTTCAATTAACAATTAACGCCACGGCAAGTGGTCTGTGCGTGGATGGAAAGTGAGTATGTCCGGATATATTGTTGATGTACTGTGTTTACGTTGCTGCAGCTATAGTTTATTTTGTTGTTCTGATGTGTAGCTGTCAGACTTGCCATGTGGTCACTGTTTAAGCTAGTTGTAGCATTTAGCTCACCTGCCTCTGATCAAGTGTACGTCACGTCACATGTTACGTTATTGTTATCGCTCCGACTCGCTAGTGTAATGCTTACAGTGAGTGTTACTTAAATATTACCATGTTTATATGTGTGTTAATATGCTAGTAAGTCAGGTGAAGAGTGTTTCAGGACTGTTATTTTGGGGATGTAGTAATTTCAGTACTCCTTTAGTATGTTTATTAGTGATTTAGAGCTTTATTCTTATTCATTTGTGTATATTTGTTATTGTTCCTTTGCTATAGAAAAACCGCATGACCTCATTGTCAGCAAGAGGATATTAAACCACCTGCACTATCCATCACCTTCTTCTTCATTGTGAACCTCTGAGCATTACTTAGCCTTAAGTTGGTGTTCTGGCCGGTGTGTCGGTTTAACTGGTGGTTGAATTAACTGGTGATATTCCCGAGCATTGATGCAGATCTGTACACTAGAAATACTGACTGAATTGACTTCTTTTCATAATTTTAACCAACCAGAATGAAATCCTTAACATTGTAAACACTCCAGTTCTGATGTCTAATAAGATTAACGGAGTTACCTGGAGTTTGAATCAATTTTATTTGCGGCGGCGATCTCCGGACGCTTGAAGAGAATGACACAGTAGGTGACTGTGTCGATGCCTGTTCCAAACACTGCAAATGTCAATAAATAATTAAAAAAATGTTCTTTCTGTCGTTTTACGAATCCTTATTAATCTGATGTCAAGTCTATTTGAGAAGAGTTTATACTGTCACACAGTGTGTAAGGAAACATACAGTCTGCAGTATATGTTTAACGCAGTGTGGAGTCAGCTGTGGCAAAGCGTGGTACGCCCAGATCAACTGGTGATAGCCTACAACATTTTACCATCGATCATGTCGCGTCTACACTTTTATCTCACCAATCACAATGATATTATACACATAACAGCACACTCTTTCATCCAAATTAGACAACTGTCAAATCTCATTTTGCAATAGGAAGAGAAATTGGATAATGTTAAAACTTTAATCAGTAGTGGGTCTACGATATACAAATCCGATTCACATGGGATTTTGAATAAATGGGACAGAGATTATAAGATGTGATAGAATTGTGGTATTATACATTGAAACAGTCAGTATATGTTTAATACCATCTTCAAGTAGAGTTGTGACAAACCATTATGAGCAGATTAACTTGTGATGCAATCTGTCTACCATTGATCACGTTTCATAATAAGGTTTACAGACTTTATCTTTTATTTATATTCTATACATGTCAGCAAAGTCTTTCAACCAAATTAGATATTGTTACCTATTTTGCAATAGGGGCAGAAGTTGGATGCCCAGCTGTACAAACTAAGATCAGAACAGAATCGTCTAGGTTTGGTTAACTACGCACAGGTGCATGTATGGGGGTTGGGGTGGTAGTCTGTATGAGTTTCATTCACATGTCAATTCTTTTTAGGTTTTTAAGTAAATTTGGACAGGGATCATCAAGCGATAATCTTGTCACAGTCACATTTGTAAATGCTGCACAATAGTAAAACCTGAAAGCATGTCAAATGTGATTAAATTGTGTCATTATATATGGTAACCATAAACCTTTACAACATATTTTAGAAATAATGTCTGTAATTTGGAATTGGAATTTCCCCATTGTGGGACAAATAAAGGAATATCTTATATCTTATCTTATCTTAATTTCTAACTTGCATTTAGACCCACCAAAATCAAATCATTAACATAAGGTACATGTCATGCCAATAAATCCTTTACAAAATGTTTTTGTTGTCTTCATACATTGATATTATACTGACGTCAAAATCTTTTCAGAACAGTTTATACTTTCATAAAGACTGTAAATATGTAAACCCATCTTGAAGTTAGCTGTGGCAAAGCATGATATGACCAGATTAACTTGTGATACAACAGCTGTTTTCATTGATCTTATTTCCTTTTAAAGTCTACAGACTTTTATTTCACTAATCACAATGATATTATGTACATGTCAGCAAACTCTTACTTACAAATCATTTCTTTCCTTCAGTCACAAATTGGTCAATTTAGCTGCTATGTAAGACTTGCATTGTATATTGAACTTGAGTTTGTCCACCATGATCACATGTGGGTACATTTGTTTTCTACACCAGAGCTGGTATGTTGCTTAAGTAGCCTAAGGATTTGATTTCGGTGGGTTTAAATTATTGACAATAACGCTATTGCTCAAACGATAACTCCGTTTAATCAGATTTACATGCATTTAGGTCTTATTGTGCAGTATTTACCAATTTTATAATTATGACTTTATTTTCAAATCCAGAGTTGTGACGTGCAGCACATGTAGACTAAACTGAATTTTGTAGACTATTGGGATGAGTGAGCGAAACGTCTAGATTTTAATATTAAACTCGATGGACGGTAAATACAGATAGTGTAGCATGAATGTGCACTCTGCCACAGCTGACAAAGTTCTCCACACTGCTTGGAGCGTAAACTCGGACTGATTAATTTATAGGCTGGATATAATTGCACACATTAAAAACAACTATGACACTAGACCGGTAACATGAGGATTTTGGATGTTTTATTGACGTTATCAGTGTTATGTCACATACATTGCCATTCCCTATAGTCCTCACTTTATACTCTTACAGATTTGAGAACCTGCTGGTTCCTGAGGAATACATAAATATTCATTATAGAGACGTTTTTGTGAAGGTTTTTTTTTTTCACAAGAGAAACTACGAGCATTGAGCTCATCATCTCAACCAGTCTCACTCAGGATAATATCACAGGTTAATCCAAACTCGAGCTACTCCGTTAATGTGGTTTTACAATAGTGTGAGCTTGTGGTTGCCTTTATAAACAATTACATTTTGGTGTGTTTAAATTATTTAAAATAGTTAGTGTTTCTAAGATGTATTGTAAAGCCATTGTATGATTACAATATACGATATCCAAAGAAGTCTTTCTTCGATGTAACGTTATACTCGGGAAGGACTCTGAAACAGCGGTAGCGATCAGCAGTTAATGTCACCATGACAGTGAATAAAAGTTCCGTAGTGAGGAGCAGACACCAACATTATTGTTCCAGTAAAGAGTTTCTATTGCAGAGTTTTAAAAGTCACCAACAAATGAATGTCATAGAAGTAGTCAGAATCTTTATTTCCTGGTTCGGCAATAAGGGGTCCTAAAAAGCCTCAGTATCACCAGTTAACTCAACTCCAGTTAAACCGACACACCGGCACCCCGGTGTGAACTCAGTGATAGCCCCTGAACTAACGCCATATACAGTAACATCCCAGTGTCTTCACTACAACTAGTAACGTTAGAAAAACAACAACACCACACGGCATCTAGCTAGATCGGAAACAAAACAACAGGCACGCCGCACACACTTGTTTAAGAGTAGTAGACGTTACGTTTTGAGTGGATGGCGAGCGAGAGACGCCGAAATGGATGGATTCCTTGTTGTCTGAAAATGTCAACAGGCTTGTCTGTTTGAGTAACTGGCTCAAAGCAAAGAAGTAGTAGGCTTACCTTTTATTGTTAACCGTTACTGTTCATTCTTTCTGAAATAAGAGGCTGGGTTGAGCCTCTGGTGAATAAAGAGCAGTAGCCTGACTGCTATGTTCAAAGCAAACTTGACAAAAGTATTAAGCCATGGTTTAACTGCACTATAGGCCTAGTCCTAGTTTACCTTACATGTGCACTTTGTAATTTTATTTTGTATCGCCCTGTTTTGATCCCTTAGAAAGGGCTGTTGAAGGGGCTATTTGTGGGACAAAGTATTTTTTTCACCCTTCTATTGATGGACAGTGTTACATTGTGTGAAAGATTATTTGCTCCAAGTGAGAATGTTAGTGTGAAATTGAACACAACAGTATATGCCAATGTTGTTTTCAATAAAAACAACATTTGCACAAATGAAAATCCTACAGTACTCATCTTTACTTTACTTTAGAAAAGATTTGTATTTTTATTTTGCTTTTATTTCTTTAAGAAAACATAACAATCTGTGAGGAAGATCATAACAACAATAACAGTGAAGCACCTAAATAAATAAAATGTCTTCCTTTAATGATCACTTCTTCAAAAACAGCCACTGACAGCCAAACAGTCTGCTGAAATCACTGTCCAGGTCTGAATAAAAAGAAAGACATGTAGCTACATTAATGTTTAAGTTTGGCATCTAAAGTAGCTAACAGTATGAGAGTGAAAATAATGTCACAGTTCCAGTTATAAAGACACTAGAGGGCAGTCAGTGTCTGCTCTCTGTTTATTATTGCACATCTTACTCCTCTGTTACTAAAGGAGACTCTCAGATCTGCTGTTCTCATTGATCTTAACTGACTGACTTACTTGAACTCTGGACTGAACTAAAGCACAAAACAAGAAAAATGTTTCCATCGCATTCTGTGGATTCATTAAGACCATTTCTGAAAGACGGCAAGAAAGTGGAGGAAGCAAAATGTATTTACTTTAGTACATGCAGTGTTTATGTAAATAAATACTTCATTTAAACATATGTTATATCTTACGGAAGCCCTAAAGGGCCATGCATTCATACATTTTTATTTCCTCCGTTTTAATAATAATAATAATAATACATTAAATTATTTAAGGCGCCTCTCTGGGCACTCGAGGACACCGTACAACACAAAAAAAAAAAAAAAAAAAAAAGAAGCAAGGGAAATAAGAAGCAGATAAGAAAAGACAATGTAGATGGTTAAGTGGGGTATGCAGTTCTGAATAGGTGAGTTTTTAATCTTGATTTGAAGAGTGTGAAGAGTCCAGGTTCCTGAGGTCAGTGGGAGTGAGTTCCAGAGTTGGGGGGCAGAGCGGCTGAAAGCCCTGCTCCCCATGGTGACGAGGCGGGCGGGAGGGACAGAGAGAGGTGGACAGAGGAGGCAGATCTGCGGGAGCGGGAAGAGGGTTGGCGATGTGGAGGAGTTCGGACAGATAAGGAGGAGAGGTTGTGGATGGCCTTGAACGTGAATAGGAGGATTTTGAAGTCAATGCGGAGTTTCCCAGGGAGCCAGTGGAGTTGCTGTAGAACAGGGGTGATGTGGTGGATGGAGGGGTTCTGGTGATAAGTCGAAGCTGCAGAGTTCTGAACCAGTTGAAGTTTATGGAGGTATTTGTGAGGTGGAGCCGACGAGAAAGGAGTTGCAGTAGTCGATGCGGGAGGTGACAAGGCTGTGTACAAGGATGGCAGTGGAGTGGGGAGAAAGGGGAGGGCGGAGTCGATTAATATTGCGTAGGTGGAAATATGCAGACAGGTGATGTTATTGATATGGGATTGGAAAGATAATGCTGTCGAGGATGAGCACCCAGACTCTTAACCTGGGGGAAGGGAGACAGAGAATCAGTCTAAATGGTGAGGGAAGATTGTCAGCTTTTGAGAGGGTTGATTTAGTGCCAATAAAAGAAATTCACGGTTTTATCACTGTTGAGTTTGAGGAAGTTGGAGGAGAACCAGGATTTGAGCTCGGTAGAAGCAGTGGAGGTGAAGGAGGAAGGTGGGAGAGTGGAATTTGGTTTGCTGGAGAGGTAGAGCTGGGTGTCATCCGGCGTGGCAATGAAAGTGTTAACTTGTGATAACAAGTTAATTTTCTCGAGATCTCGAGATAATGAAACTTGTTTTCCCGAGATAACAATACAATTAATTTGAGATCTCGAGATAATGACTGTGACATAATAACTGCGGTCAAGCGGCCGTTACTCCGATCTCCTTGGTCAAATCAGAGCACTTAAATTTCAAGTGTACAAGTATTCTCAGCATTATCATGAAAATATGTTACATTAAAGTGTTTCATGCACCACGATGAATAAAAACATACTTAATATCAAGCATTTCTACTGCACCAATGTGGAGAAATTCAATAATAAAAGTCCATATTTGTATCTCCAAGTGGCATATTTTCTTATATTTGAGGTACAGTTAAAGCAGGTACAAATATGGAATTTTATTGTTGAGATTTCTCCAAATGATGCAGCACCCGGATATTAAATATACTGTAGTCTTATATGTGTAGAGAGTCAAATATACCATCCATAGCCAGGAATTTTTGAGCAAAGTTTTTACAGTAGCTCAAATATGGTCAAATGTTGAATCTGGAGGTATAAATATGGGACTTTATTGTTGAATTTTCCAAATTGGTGCAGTAAAAATGCTTGATATTAAGTATATTTTTATTCATCATGGGCGCAAGATCTGGTGTTCTCATTGATCTTAACTGACTGACACTTGAACTCTGGACTGAACTAAGGCGTAATACTCCTGCTGCTCATGTAAACTGGATATTGTGAGAGTTGATACTTTTCTATCTAAACAAAAATTCAATTCAATTCAATTCAATTCAATTTAATTTATTGTCCTCCCAAGGGGGAAATTCATGTCCACATCACTGCACCTGCAGGCAACACCATACACTCAACAAAGAAACACGCTATCCACAATTAACAAATCTACAGAACAAAACAAAAACAAACAATCAAATAAATAATACATGACAGGTTACACACTCAGTGCGCCCCTTTGTTTAAAGCAGCAATAGCTGCAGGGATCAGACTTTTCCCATAGCGAGCTTCTTGCACCTCAATGTTCGGTACCTCCGTCCAGAAGGCAGTGGGGTGAGATATTGATTTAGTGGGTGTGTGTAATGTCCAGTTCTATTGTGGTTGCAATGTGTGAGATGGCCCTGTTGTTTAGTTCTGTGAGATTGGAGTGTGGGGAATCCAATTATCTTAGCCACTGTGTTGGTGATATGTATGAATTTGGTCCGGTTGGTGACAGTTAGCATATTGTAAAAACAGGAGGAGCAGCATATGAGGATGGGCTGGATGATACTTTGATACAGTAGTAGCAGAAGATGGGGGAAATAAAGCAGAGTCACAGTGTGTGCTGTCGCAGCAGAGCGTGCGCCATTTACACCCAATCAGATGGAAAGTCAAAGTCCTGTGATGAAAAGCAGTTATAAGGCAGATCTCAAGATGAGCAGCAGGAAGCCTGAAGGGGCTGCTGTGTGTTCTTGTGCTTATGAGACTGACTGAAGATGGATGGACAACTAATCCTGCAGTAACAAACATTTTCTGGGATTTTTAAGCAAACACTCTGTCTTTCTCTCCCACTCCAGTGGGCTGATAGACCCTGCACTGTCTCACATGATTAATGTCCTCCAGGTCCAGTAATTTCTATGCAAACCAGCAGCATCACACTGAAGTTTACATACAATTTACATGATCCTTGCTGTCACTATATTTCTGCTTGCAGCGGATACAATATGTGAGTGAATAAACGCATAAACTAATGGTGCAGTAAAACACTGCAATCAATTGAAAACATGATAAACACACTGTCAACATGGCACAGAAAGCAATATTCCGGTGCTCCTTTGGTTTCAATGGATGCACATCATCATTGTTATTGCAGTGCTGGTTGTAATGAATATCATTATCCATCATTCATGTTAATACATAGAGAATAATTATCCTGGTCATTGTTTGAAATTATCTAAAAATGTACATAATGTTTTATGCAAATTGTTGTCAAAATAAATATTTAGACGGCAATAGTTTATAGGAGAAAGAAAAAGCAAAGGTTACAGTTTTTATTATTTGAACTGTAACTGTAGCAATGTAAAGTTTCACTTTCAAAATGTTACAGTTGAGTGTGTAATAAAAATTAACTCTATCATATGTAAAAACAGAGGTGATTTCAGATATAATTTTATCTGCCAGATATAAAAACAGTCAAAAGACTCTTCTATTGGCTCCTGTTAGACCAACATTGAGGCTTCATATGTTTGATTCTATGCAAACTCAGTGACCTTCCTTGTTGCCACCCAGCTATAAAAACTTCTACATCAGGCTTTCAGTGGAGTTCACAGCACGTCAGTTTCAACATAAACTATGTTCTCTGCGGCTCACTGTTACTGTTGGCAACTGGATGTGAGTCTCTGGATTTGTCAGTGGCATTAGTTCTTCTTTTGCAGTATAACTTGATCATTTGTTACAAAACATTTTCTTTTTTAACAGGTGTGAAGTGTGAACAGTTGACACAGCCAGCGCCTGTGACTGTGCAGCCAGGTCAACGTCTGACCATCACCTGTCAGGTCTCTTATTTTCTGGGCAGCGCTCCCACAGCTTGGATCAGACAACCTGCAGCCAAAGGACTGGAGTGGATTGGAAGGGCAGGTGATGGATGGAACACATACTACAAAGATTCACTGAAGAACAAGTTCCGGTATCTCCATAAGACTCTTCTAGCAAAACAGTGACTCTAAACGGACAGAGTCTTGCAGCCTGAAGGCTACTCTGCTTTATGTGTGTATTACTGTGCCAGAGAGACACAATAGCACAAACCATCAGTGGACCTGAACAAAAACCCCTCAGTGCCTGAACACTTGTAACATGAAGCCACCAGAGGAGGCCTCAGTTACTAACAGTTTCAACACCAGTTCACTTTTTACAGTGAAGAGAAACAGTCTGAGGCACACAGAGCAGGCAAAACTAAACACCACACTATACTCATAGCTGCAAGTGCAAACTGTTTGTTAAGGGATTAACAAAAACAGTATATTAAAAAAAAATGAATGAGCAGCATAGTCTTCCTGATTGAACTTCTCCCAGCTTCATATAATCATGGACAGCACATCTTTTTTTGAGCAGCACAGCACCAGCTCCTGAAGCACTAGCATCAACAACTAGTTTGAAAGCAGGAGAGAAGTTAGGCACAGTGAGGGCAGGTGCACTGCAAGAAGAGGCTTTGCTCCATCGAAGGCATATTGACAGTGTTACTCCACACCACAGGAACACTAAGGCTACACAAGTGGTAAGAGGAGCAACCACGGGGGAGAGGTTTTTGCAGAAACACCGGTAATAACCAGCCATGCGTAAGCCCTCTAATGATCCCACACCTAGATGTGGAAATCGGACAGGACAACACGGCCGAGACTTTGGCATCTACGGGGGTGGACCTGCCCAGCAACCCAGTATATAATGGTGGCTTTACCAAATTCACTTACTTGGTTATACTATACTCGTAACAATTATCCTGTCAGGGTTCTCGGGGGAACCCAGAAGCAGACCGGACAAGAGGTTGAGTTTAAACAGGTTTTATTAGACAACGAGTGAATAGTGAAAAAAAAAGGGAAGCTGGCAGGCGAGAGTGGGAGTCCAGAGGTGGGGTGGTCCAGAGAGTGGCTGGCTGGTAGACCTGGGTGTGAGGATCTGGTAAAGCTAGCTTACACAGGAGCGTGGGCTGAGTGGACAGGGTTCCAGAGCTGAGTCCCAGGAATGATTCCTGAGGCAGAGAGACACGGTTAGTTGCAGACAAAAACAGACAGCAAGAGAGAAAGCGGCTCAGGCAGGCAGAAGCAGACAGGCAACAAACAGTAGCAACAATAAATAACTGGCTGGAAAACATTTAGCCACCCTCAATACTTCACAACAATCCAGCATTGACTGGATGTGTGGCTGCTCCCTAAGAATTACTGCAGAAGACTGATGAGGAGCAGGTGTCCTGAAAAAAAAACTAGAAAGAGTGACACAAACACCACAAGACAACACAAGACAACACAAAAACACCCAAACAGTCATCACGGCCAGGGATTAGTGACATATCCATTAAGATTCTGATTACATTTCAGGTCTTTTCCAATAAAACTTGCAAATTGTTGAATACTTCTACTGTTTATAAATGAAATATAACATAATATAATAGCGTATTCTAAAGTTATTCATTATGAAGTCGAGATATTGTGTCATGATAATAATTCAATGTAACTATGGCTGTTTGAAAATGTATGCTGTTTTATTAACAGCTGATGACCAAGTCAATCTACATCACTCCTCCCTGTGAGGAGGAGTCAATCTAAAACTCAGATGTCTTCCCACCTCTACTTATCTGACTGCAGAGAGAGAATGACAGACAACAGTGGACACACAGTTTAACATGATGGCCATTGTTTGGGACCAGATTCTCACCAGTGAAGATGTTTTCTATTTTCATTCTGGGTTCTGAGTGCCATTAGACCAACAGCATGTGCCCCACTTAACCTAATGAGACTTAACAATGGTGTTCTTCATTAATCTTGCTTACCTCACTCCAAGGACCTCATAGTCTCCTGACTAACTACACAAAATTTAAGCCACGTTCATGAAAACTACATAAATGTTCCAGTTTAATTATAAATTAAGGCCTACTCCGTGCTTAATCTAAGCCCTGTCATGTAGAAACTGGCCCTGAGACTATAATCTCAGAAATGAACATTGGAAGGCCCACAGTCGAGCAATCTTGACATTTGCACATTTTAAAGAACATTTTTGTATTATTAGAATAAATGTGGTTTCAGTTTAGTGGATCAATGCAAAACTAGGACAGGACTACTGCTGTTAACTATCTGCTGGGCAGGTGAACATCTTCAATTATTTTGACTTGATATATTTTCATTTTACTACCAATGTAACTTATGACATGCATATCTTTCTTGGTTTGACAGGTGTTGATGGTCAGACTCTGACAGAATCTGAACCAGTGGTTAAAGGCCTGGAGAATCTCTGAGATTGACCTGTACAACCTCTGGATTCACATTCAGCAGCTACCCCGTATAAGCCTGGATCAAGACAGAGCTTTCTATAGAAAAAGGACTGGAGTGGAGTGCATATATAGAGCCCAGCTAGTACTCCGATCCTATTACTCCCAGTCAGTCCAGGAGTGGATTCACCATCTCCAGAGGCAACAGCAGACAGCAGGTGTATCTGCAGATGAACAGTCTGAAGACTGAAGATTCTGCTATTTATTATTGTGCTCGAGTTGTGCTCTACATTATGTTCAAATGGAAAATAGTTGCAGTCCCTCCTTTAGAACTGTAGAGGGCAGTCAAGGACCAACTGTGTTCTTAATCCTTTGAGCACAGTAATGTTAATGTTAATAATAATATGGAACATAAATGTTTAATAATGTTATATGTTATAAAGTTTTTCTGTCAGAACATATGCAATTTAGGTAAAATGGCTATTCCAACTTTTTTCATGTGTTATATGTGTGAATGTGTGTGTCTCTAAACATGTTTCAGCCTTGTTCAGTGTGCGCTAAGAAAAACTGAGACCATGAAGAATACAAGTGGTTTGGAAGATGGATACTATCCAAATCATATATTTGCTTATACTGTCTGTATGTTACACTTACTGTATGCTCAGAATCTGGCACCAAATGTTGGATCCAGTCGTTTCCATTTATGGTCTGTGTCATATCCAACCAGCCTTGAAACCTCAATTAAAAACACATAAAGCCCCTTAAACTGTGGGCAAACACTCCTCTAATGGCTATCTTTATACA
>NW_026136705.1:30615071-30630936 GCF_905237075.1 Dicentrarchus labrax | reverse complement strand
AGAACAGAAAATCAAAAACATTAACAATTGATTGATGTAGATTTTCATGACCTCATGTGACCTGCAGTACATTACCTGTAACTGGATTGTAAGCATTGCCAATGTTGGTGAAGACCTTGCTGAATTTCAGTGTGATGTCAGTGTTGTATGGTCCAACACTTCCTGAATTAGTCAGAGCTGTGTAAAAGGCCACCTTTGGTTTCTCTGTTAACACACAAAAGTAAAAAGATGTTGTTAAACTTAACATGGATTAAAGTAAGTAATGTACACTGATGAGCCATAACATTATGACCACATGTAAAGTGAATAACACTGATCATCTGGTTATCATGGCACCTGTTAATTGGGGGGGATATATTTGGAAGCAAGTGAACATTTTGTCCTCAAAGTTGATTGAGAAATATGGGCAGTGTGAGGATTTGAGTGACTTTGACAAGGGCCAAATTGTGATGGTTAAACGGCTGAGTCAGGGCATCTCCAAAACTGCAGCTCTTGTGGGATTTTCCCAGTCTACAGAGGTTAGTACCTATCAAAAGTGCTCCAAGAAAGGAAAAGCGGTGAACCGTAGACATGGTCACGGGAAGCCAAGGTTAACTGATGCATGTGGGGAGCGAAGGCTGGCCACCAGGGTGCCCAGGTGGTCATAATAGGGCTGATTGGTGTGTGTGTGTGTGTACAATCAGCATGATCTGGCTGCTCACGCCGTACAGTTGCAGTCGTCTTAGAAAGTACAGTCTCTGCTGCAGTCGATTACACAGGTGATCAATGTGTGTTTTCCAGCAAAGAATGTTATCTACATGGACACCTAAATATGTATTGATATTTTAGGACACTTGGCTAATTTTCTGGTTTTTGATGACCACTGGCTTGTGGTCAGTCACTTGTCTCAGTTCAAAGACCATCTCTTGTGTTTTGATGACATTTAGAATGAGATGGTTGGTGTCACACCACTTGATAAAGGTGGCTATCTCATTATGGTACACATAAGGGTCCATGTCCTTGTGGAGAAGGCTCAAGATCGCTGTATCATCGCAAATTTTATAATATAATTATTGGGGTGTACTTTCCTACAGTCATTAGTGTACAGTGTAAAAAGTATAGTTGATACCACACAACCTTGTGGGACCCCAGTATCGCTACGTTTGGTCTCTGACAATGTCTCATTAATTTTCACTTGTGTCCTATTATTTAAAAAAGAATAAAACCATTTGATCAAGGAAGGTTTAACACTCATATCCTTGAGCTTTTTTAAAAGCAAATAGGGCTGCACTGTATTAAATACTGGACTAAAGTCAATAAATAAAATTGTAGCATAGGCTTTTGTGTTCTCAAGGTGCTTAGAAGTAAAGTGTGAAATGCAGAGGATGGCATCTTCAGTGCTGCGTTTGTTCTTATAGGCTAATTGCCATGTGTCTAAGTCTAGCTCGACTTCTTTCTTGAGCAGAGACACTACAAATTTCTCAAAACATTTCATGACAATAGAGGTCAAAGCTACAGGACGAAAATCATTATTCACTATGGCAGAGGGCTTTTTAGGTACTGTTGTTATGATTGAATTCTTCCACAAAGCTGGGACAGTGTGAGTGTCCAAAGACCGTTGGAATATGGGACACCATGCTGGTGTTAATTCCTCTGCACAGCTTTTAAGCAAGAAAGCTGGTAGTCCATCTGGCCCAGTGGACTTCTTAATGCACACCCTACTAAAAAGGGACTGTACACTGGACGGGTCCACTTCAAGCCAGTGGGGGGCATCTGTATTTGGCAAAGACAACAACATACTATCATACTGCTGAGAGAAGTTTTGTGACTCAAACCTCAAGTAAAAGTCATTCAGCTCACTTGACTTTTGTTGTTCATCCACAGTGATAATTTGTTGTTTTCCAGTTCATATTTGTAACTGATTCATAGTGTCCCAAAGATTTTTGCTGTTTGAGGTTTGAAAGCTCTGTTCCATTGTTTGCCTGTGCTGTTCTCTTGCATTTGTAAGGAGCTGTTTATGTTCTTTTTGTACTACTGACAGTCCTGCCCTGTCTTTATTTCTAAGAGATACCTTTTTCCTATTTATCAAATCTTTAATTTATTTTGTAATGTAGGGTTTATTGTTAGGATAAACAACAACATCTTTTTTGTCTACCACACTGTCCACACAGAATTTAATGTAATCAGTTATAGTAACTGTAGCTTCATCAAGTTCCAGTGCATAGAATATGGACCAGTCTGTGCACATAAAACACACCCTTAGTGTCTCAATTGAATCGTCTGTCCAAACATTAACAGTCTTATATTTAGGTTTGCTTGACTTGAATGCTGATTTATACGAGTGAATGAAATGTATGGTGTTGTGGTCGGAGCTCGAAAGAGGGGGCTTTGACTCTGCAGAATACGCATACTTGATCTTGTTATTTTCGGTGTTGCATCGTACATATTGCTCAAATCCTGACAACACAGTCTCTGGCTTACAGTGCTTAAAATCGCCTAAAAAGTGTGCTCCGGGTGTGCGCTGCAGCTGTTCGTGTGCGCACTCTGCTATGAGCGCAGCAGCTTTACCTGCGTTGCCGCGGTGGGGGACATAAACAGCAGCTATGATGATATTGCCAAACTCCCTTGGCAGGTAGTGGGGTCTCAGCGATATACAGAGCAATTCTATGTCTGGGTTACATACAATGCCTCTCATGGTAAACTGTTTACTACTCACGTAGACGCACACGCCCCCTCCGTTCCTCTTGCCAGACGCGACCGATGAGCGGTCAGCTCGCACAAGCGTGTAACCATCCAGGATGAGCAGAGAGTCCGGGACTCGTTGTTGAAGCCAGGTCTGCTCAGAATTACTGATGGTAGTGGTGGTTTACTGGTTCGCCGGCGAAGATGCTCCCGGACGCCTCCTCGTCTCCCTCGCTTTCGCTGCGGCCTTGTGCTGGTTTGTGTTGCCGGTAGATGGTCTGGTGGTGTGGATTGAAATGATCGCAGGGACAGTATTGTATCCCTGCAGTATAAATGGCGCAATCCATATTCCCACTGTGAAGTTGTTGCAGAACAAAGAACTAAAAGTCCACTAATGATCAGAGCCAGCAGGTGGAGGCAAAGTTTTGTAGGCCGGATGCCATTGTTCGAGGCTACCAACAGTTGCTGTTAACGCAGCACGATACTCTCATAAACACAAATCCCTATAAAGAGCGTACAGCCGTCAAACATGACCACTTAAATAAAACACACACACAAAAAAAAATTAGCAACAGTAGTACGAGCCCGGGTCGCTGCAGAGCCGCGCCACCGGAATGATTACACACTTTTCAGTTTATATTAATATTCAAAGGAGTGTGACTTTGTAAAAGAAGAGTATCTCTGTAGGCCTACATCACAGTTAATGCACAAAGGTACAGTTTCTTTGCATTTTCAGAACCCTTTGTTCTCTAAAATAGGCTTTCTTTACATTTCCCTTTATAAGAAAAAAGAAAACTACTCTGTTTAAAACAAACGTGCAACTATGTTAAAGAAAGAATAATATTCCCTCAAATATGTGTGTGCTACTTCTATTCCACCACAATTCAGAGGGATACATTATTATATAATATTGTAGATTTCACTCCACAACATTTAGTTCTGACAGGTTTTACAATAAAAAAAAAAGATTATTCTAGATGATACAATATATTGTTAAAGATTAAACCAGTGATTCCCAACCTTCTTGACTTGTGGCCTCTTAAAAAGAAGCAGTGTGTAGTTGGGGCCCAGTGCCATGTTTCAGATGTCTGTGAGTTGTTCCACCAAAGAGAAACTTCCCCTTAAAACCATTCACATGGTTTTATTTAAATGACCGTTTAAGCCCCAAAGAGGTTAAATTATCCAATATTTAAAAAAAAAACATAATTATGAAAAGTCTGAAAAAAGAAAATAATCTTGTGCAACAGAACTTTTATTTTTCTTTCTTCCTCATTAATCATCTGATGACCCCTCAGATTGATTTTATGGTCCTTTAGAGGGGCCCATACCCTGATTTAGAACCTTTATATACCTTTATAAAGTAGTTTAAAATTATACATCAACCAGCTACAACAGTGCTGCTAACACATTGCTGCATCAGTATGAACTGCCTCATAATGTCATATACAAAAAAATATATATTTTATATATATTTTTTTGTTGCATAGTTAGAAACTGTAAATAGTTGCAGTATGTGAACATCAGAGCAGTTCATGGGATTCTGTCAATTTCTACATAAAGACCTTGCTGCAGCGGCCTAGGGTTCGACCGTCTGCTGCGTGTCATACCCTCCCTCTCTCTGCCCCCCCCGCCTGTCTTCAGCTGCCCTATCAAATAAAGGCAATAAAAGCCAAAAAAAATACTTACCAAAAAAAAGAGGAAAAAAGACCTACAGTCCATGATAACAAACAGAATAAAAAAACCTAAATTAATCTTTGATTTATTTGAATGTTGTTTTTATGTAACGATACAAGAGGGAAGTCAGGTTCAGAATCACATTATTTGATACATTCACTAAGTGTACAGTATTTTCTAAAGAATCACAGTGTAACCAATAACAACAGAGTTTGTGACAAATCAATCACACAGCAGCCAAACAACATCCTTACAGTGGGAAGAGAAGGGCGCCACTGAAGGTGCTGTAGTTAGTTTCATTGTCAAAGAGAGAATAGCCTGATGGGAGAACAAGGTGAATTTCATCTCCTGCTATCAGCTCCAAGACAAGAGAGTTAGTGATATACTCAGAACCTCCATTAGGCACACTGCCCCAATTATCCATAATCCTTTTGCTGTTCTTGTACACAGTTATACCCATAGAACCTGCTTGGAAACCAAACACAGTGAACTGGAAATAGTAGACCCCTTTCACTGGTGCTGTGAAGAAACCTACAGATTAAGAACAGAAAATTAAAAATATTAACAATTAATTGATGTAGATTTCCATGACCTCATGTGACCTGCAGTATATTACCTGTAGCTGGATTGTAAGCATTGCCAATGTTGGTGAAGACCTTACTGAATTTCAGTGTGATGGCAGTGTTGTATGGTCCAACATGTCCTGAATTAGTCAGAGCTGTGTAAAAGGCCACCTTTGGTCTCTCTGTTAACACAAAAAAGTTCATTTATATCATTAAACTTAACTTAACTACACTAAATAATGTTTGTGAGTGTGTGTGTGTGTGTGTGTGTGTGTGTGTGTGCAATCATCACCTTCATTTATTCTCTCCAGCTGGTCAATCCTGGACTTACTGACAAGAAGTTCACTCTCACTGTTACTCAGTCTGGTCTGCAAGTCTGGAGTTAATACAATGACAGTGAATTATAGAGCACAACACACAACACATTTCATACAGTATTGTGACCCTCATGTTATTTGTTGAGCCAATATTCAAAGAATAAACTGCTGTAAATGTACAGTAGTTAAAACAACCAGTATGACCGTTAGAATCCATTAAGGCAAATAAAACGTTTTAGTTCATTTTAGGGGAAGGTTGCAGGAGAAGAGGTCAGAGGGCCATTAGCCCTATTCTGACAATAACTTTGCTCTTAATAGTATTTATTAAAATTTTACATTTTAAATAACACAATGACCTCTGTTGTATTTATTATTAACTATTGCTTAATTAGCCACACCATGTTAATTTTTATAGATTGGTTCTGGAGCTCACAATAAGTTTATCAGTGCACTGACACACTAAAAATAAGTTTGGAGTTAATACAATGACAGTGAATTACAGAGCAGAGCAGCCATCAAAATATCAAACAGTAGTTAAATATACATCTATTGATGCACTTGAACACATCATCAGTGATGGAACCTGGGGTCATTGGGTGTTTCGGGTCTTTCAACATCATACACCCTCACCCAGGCGACCCAGCCGGGATTGATAAAGTCCTGACTTGTGCCTAAGTAGCATGTACCCACGGATCACCCCTCTTGATCCACAGCCATCTAGAGGCCTTCTCAGCTGCCTCTGTTGTGGTTTTGATGGCCTTTCTCTGGCGTGCCCCTGTGATGCCAAGCAGACTGTATGCTTTGCAGAGAGATTGCGCTGCGAAGCCTCTACAGCCCACCTTGATTGGCACACACGGGGCACGCCACCCCTGTCTGCGGCACTCCTCCAAGTCGGTGTACTTGGCACGCTTCCTCTCATTGGCCTCTTCCATACGCTCCTCCCAGGGGACTGTCAGCTCCAGAAAAACTACCTATTTTGTTCAATCTGAGAACATAAGTATGTCTGGTCTCAGGGTGGTTTCCACGATGTGCTCTGGGAATCTGAGCTGCTTCCTCAGGTCGGCCTTCATCTGCCAGTCCGGCGCGGTTTCAAGGAGTCCCACTGCCCCCCTCGGCTGGGGCTTAGGATTCTCCCCTGCTCGGACGAAAGCAATCGCCTGCCTTGCTGGTCGGAGAGGCTTGTGTTGGGTGATGGTGGTGAAGATGGCTTCAGCACCTGGTCGTGGCGCCAAGTGTAGCGTCCTTCTCCCAGGGCTTTTTGATATGGAAAACAAATAATATACAGTGTGATCTCCAGACACTGAATCCTACTGACTTTGGTGATCCTCTGACTTTTCCTCTGGCGCCACCATGAGGTTGACATTTGTGGTTTTGAGTGAAATGTCTCAACAACTGTTGGATAGTTTGTCTCGAAATCGATTTCTCCCTCAGGATGAGTTGTAATCACTTTGGTGATCTCTTAACTTTTCATCTAGCACCATCGTCAGTGAAGGAATGTAACTAAGTACATTTACTCAATTACTGTACTTAGCAGTGACGTGCGGCGAGGTTCATGGCTGGTGAGGCACTGACTTCATCAGAATCAGATTTATAAATGTAGCCCTCCTACTCAATTCAAATTTGTAACAAAATGTTTGCCTTGATTACTTTTAAACAATTTAGCATGGAAGGTGAATTGGTAGGAGCCTACTAAATATGAAATTTCTATGCATTTACTTCGACTAGATAATCTGATTTTCACTAGAGGCTAAGTTCAGTGAACTCCCATGCACACTTTTTAATAACCACCTTCCTTTTCAATCATAAAACACAATGTTTACTCCATTTGCAACATGAATAATTCGTACACACACAGTTTAAAAAAATAGGGGAACATTTATTCAACATGACCGCTATCAACAGTCCACACAAAGCTAATGCTAGTTAGCATACAGTCCATACGAGGCTTCAGTTTATGCACTTGTTCAGCACTCACACCAACCTTGTCTTCTTCGTCCTCTTAGCAGAGGCCAGACTCATAAAAACCCTCAGCGTTTTTAATTAAAGAAATAAAACAACTTTAACGACACTTAACAAACTCATGAACAGCACAGCGTCTCTCTATCTCTTTCTTACGTCTCCGCTCCGTTACTCTCTTACTCCCGCCCTCTCAGAATCCGGTAGGTTACCCCACACCAGAGAATGTCTAATAAGGGGAGAAGTTCCACTCTCGGTAAACTTCCGGCTTCTGAACTGTTGCAGTTCCACTCTGGTTCTTTATGAGGGCGCTCACAGGATGAGTGCAGAATGAATGGTGGTCTATGGAGCTATACCCCTCAAAATCCACTTTTCTCAGGATATAATTTTTTGTCTCGTAATTTGAATGTTGCATTCGAAAGGGGATGCAAAGAAATTACACAGTGCTGGGTGTTAGATTTTTTTAGACTCACTCATTTGCTTTAAAAAGTCTTTAAAAATGTCAATGACGTCATACACATTGTACGGCCAGAGATACTGCTTTACGGCAAGCCTCGAGTCACTTTGTGCTTCCGTGCTCTGCACTTCTTTTTCTCTCGAGGCATCGACAACACAGCTGACACAGGTTAGGCTCTCCCTGTCAATACACGTGCTGGAAGGAGTTTTTGTTTTGCTGTTTTAAACACCACGCCGAAATATTCATATTCCCGCTTCGGATGCCAGGATGCCATCAAGCGGGATCTCTGGTCGTAATCAGTCCTTCACTGACCAATCAGCGTTCATTACCAGAATGCTAGCGTGTTATGGGCAACAACAACTCAACCTGTAAGAAATCGAAAGGACACAAGTACTCGTTCATTCAACTTTCGACCTATAACCCATGTTGAACTTGCAAAAACTACAATCAAATCTGAGATTTCTCAATGACAATCAGGTGAAAGAGACAAATTTAGCCGTCTAGCTCAATAGACTCCCATTCATTTTGCACTCAAGGACGATCGCCCCCAGTGGAACTCTGGTGGAACTGCAACCAAAATTCGGTACAATGGGACTTAATAGGGAGTGGCCAGGCTTTCCATAGACGGGCTCTGCCCATACTCATCCCTAATAGACCCTGTTTGGACAATGACAGATTGACACCTGAATACTCAAATAAACAACAAAAACATACAGCAGGACTGCTCAGAACATAGGAACGGACTGTAAGATGCTAGCTCGCAGTCACCTACTCTGCAGCTGTGCAGTAGCATAAGAATCTCTGGGCTCACGAGTGCCCCCTACCATGAGGCAAGTGAACTGCCTGACTCACCTAGTGCCTCTTCACTGCCGTTGTAAGATCGCTGAGCACACGAAACAGGTTACACACACATATATTATATACACCAGCTAAACTATGGAAAGTCAGGGGTGCATATATTAAAAGTGTTTGAAACATTTAATTGGCAACATACAGACAGTAACACGCTCTCATTGCATGGCAGAGCACAGTTTGTGAGGGATTGCACAATCCAAGGTGAGGCATAGCTTGCTGCTGCCTCACTGTGCGTCTCTTTCCCGTATCTGAACCGGAAATGCGAAAATTCAGCGATTTTTAATAAAAAACTATCAAAAATGTTCAAGTTAAATGGAAAATGAGTTCATAATTCAAACCATTCGATAAATATAACAATTTAATCTATTTGTTTATCATATATTTGTTTATTATATTTTTAATTGTTTCCATGATGACAGCCTCTCCTGTCACTGGTACTTAAGTACATATTTGGCGGTTTGGAATATTGGTTGGACAAAACAAGCATTGTGAAAGTGTCACTTTGAGCTCTGGGTAATTGTGAATTGATGAATCAAAAAACATTATCAGCAGATTAATCCAAAAATAACTATTAGTTGCTTTTCTGTACAAAATAGTTCAGAATAAGTTCCACCTCAATAACAACAACAATAAAATCCTTCTTTTACACAAATAATAAGAATCAAATGATATAATATATAAAAGTGTAACATGGGGGAATTTCAATTTCAATACAGGACTTTTACTTGTAACAGAATATTTTCACAATGTGATATTAGTACTTTTATTTAAGTGAAGGATCTCAATATCGCTGACCATCATCAGGTGAAATTGTATATAAAACTTTTGTTTATGAGCAAATTTATGAGCAATATTTTTAAAATTTTTTGGTGTTTCTTTCCCTTTTTTTAAATTAAAAATGAAAATAATATTATGTTTACAGATGTATATAGATTAAAATAATAACAGAAAAAAACAAACCATGCATTACACTTAATAATAATGTTTGTCAGTGAAATACCTGCATTCTGTTTCTCTAGGTCACTTGTTTTGCTCTCGGTGGCAGTCAGTCTAATTTCCAGAGAGATCAGTTGTGTGGCTTGGACTGAAAAACAAAATTAGTTTAACAGTTTAAATAACACAATGAGTTCTGTTGTATTTTAACAATTATTACATTTAGCTTCCACACCATGTTCATTTTTATAGATTTATTGTGGAGCTCACAATAAGTTTATCAGTGCACTGACACACTTCAGTCAAACTCTTGAATCAACAGGAAAAGTTACCAGTCTGTACCAGAATTCTCTCTCTTCAGCAGCTCCATTTGCACCTTGAGCTCCACCACTTCTGCCCAAATATCACAGGTGGTTTGCTTTGTGGTCTGCTCTGATGATTCCTCAACTGCACCCACCTCATCGAGGCCTCCACCCTCCCCCTGAGCCCCTGAGCCACACAGACCGAGCAGCAACAACAGCAAACCAAGAACAACCCTCATTGTCCAGTTACACGTCTTCACAGAGGTACAGTGGTAGAGTTGGTCTGTCTTATATAGTCTCCAAACTTCAGCTGGCTGAACGAATGGGGAAAACAACAAGTGACTGATTCAAGGCCTCAGATGATTCAGTATGATCTCTGTGCTGGTGAGAAAATACAAGCTGCTACAGGCTGGTGGAAAACTTTTACTGAGATACTCTCTCATGCAGTCACAGCTGTATATACACTGTGTTTATTAATACACTGTCATTGAAACATGCTTTTGCTGATACTAAGGCCTTTTAGTGTGACTGAGGGTTATCTGATTCCGTGAGTAAAATTTTTTGCTTCACGTCACTTGTGTCAATCTCATTCTCTCTTATTTTTTAAAATAAATTAATATAAACGTATACTTAAATCATTGTGATTGTGTTTTACATCTTATACTTTTTTAATCTTTAAGTTATTTGTTAAACTACTGATACACAAAAAGTTGTGATGTCTTGTTCCCTGGACCCAGATCTGTGGGGGGACTTGAGTGTGACACAGAGTAGGATAAGGGAATAGAGCAGTGCTATTCGAGACAATCCTTCTCATCTGCTCTTTGATAAATGAGGCAGACAGGCAGCTCATTCAGGTACAGAATACGTAAGTGCAGGACAGAGCACTTATGATGCTCACTTGTGCCCACTGCCACCAGCCTGGAAGTAAGTGTGGAAATAGCTAAAGACAATCACACACACACACACACACACACACACACACACACACACACACACACACACACACACACACACACACACACACACACACACACACACACACACACACACACACACACACACACCGTCTCATTCACCCAGGGATGTCACACTGAGCTCTTGACTCAATAATGACTATTGCATATGAACAAGACCTGAACATTATGGTATTGACACTTTACAAGAATACAATTGCACCTTGTCCTCTTGTATGTATTGTTACTATTGCTACTATTATCATTACTACAACAGAAGTAGTCACATAAATAGTAGTGACATATCAAACACTATATATATTACATTTCTTTATATTATTTCACTATATATTAATACCATATGAATATTTTATTATTGTACTTATATGAAAAGCTATTTCATGATAGGCTATTCTTCTATATTTTCTATATATTATTACTCATAATGTGTATTACATATAGCTTACTGCATATATAATATATATATTATATATATGTATATATATATATATATATATATATATATATATATATCATTCTGTACACATTTTAATACTTTTTCTTACTTTTTATTGTCAGTGTTGATATATAAGACTTTATACCTTAATAGCTTTAAATAAAAAACCTTTATTCTCCAAGGGCATAATTATTATGAATATTCATTAACAATCCTGTTTGTTATATTAATGCAGATATTAATGCACTAAACACACAGAATAAACAGAAATCATTTTCACACTCATTTTCTTACATCATTCTCATGTTTGCAATCATTTTCTATTAAGACTTTACTGCATAATCCACAAGATACTGCACATCTGTAGACATATGAAGTACAACGTAATGTGGATACTGTTAATCATGAAACTGAACCATCTAGTCATTAACATTTCAAGCCTCAAATCTACTCATGCAGTTTCGCATCTTCAACTCTGGGTCTTTAAGAGGCTGAAAGTATCAAAAAATCTAGACACTTTCTTTTTGAAGTCTAATATGAGTTATTTGAATATTTTGTATCTTCTTTAATAATGCTGTTTTGTTCATTTGCTGAGATACAAAGTCACATCTACATGGTCATGCTACACTTATAGTTTCTTATAGAGGTACACAGCACCAGATGTGTAGCCGTCCTCCTGCTCTGACACCGCTCTCTCCCAGTCTTCCACCTCAGTGACGTCTACACAAGTCCACAATCCCTCTTCCTCCATCTGCTTCAGCTCACGCTCCAGGGAAACTTTGTAGTCCACATTGTCACAGTTACTTCTGGTTGTCATGCAAACGTAGCCACCTATTGTAAAACAGGGAACCGTGGTGTTGTTAAAACTCACCTACAGTGAGGAGATCCAGATTTACAATCAAAAATCAGAACTGCAATTGAGACAGCATCAAACGAAAAAACACATATTCTCACCTGGTTTGGTGGAGTTGCACAAGTTTCTGACTGCATCAACCGGGACCTGACCAACACTCAGCGCTCCAACAATAACAACCACATCAAAGAAACCTGCAGGAAGTGAAGAGGGGCAAGGTGGAGGAGTGCAATAGATCAGAGTTTAATTTCAATATTATATAATCACAGTTCCATAAGAAATGCAGACAACTACAGCTACTACTGATAATAATAATACTAAACATTAATAATATTTAATAGCCATAATGTCTACAGAGGTTGGTTTTTTCATAATAAGTTCATAAAGTCGACCACAAATCAACATACAGGGTGGACAATATGACCAACATTTTTAACAGAGAATAAAATCCAACTATAACGTGGACATAATAACAACAGCAAAAAGCAGTGACAAAGTAAACAGACAATAAAATAATCATAACAAAGACAAATTACGTTAATTCATCTGAATAAACAACCTGCCTGAGGATCACCTACTGAATCACGCTGATCAATGACCCATGTGAAGTAATGAACCATTAAATTACCCCATTGGACAGGTAGCGGCTCCTCTCCCAGCAGGGACTGCTTCAGGTCCTGGTACAACCCGCTCTCTCTGGCCAAGTCCAACATAGCCTCACTTCCATCAATACCCATAAAATGTTTAAATCCGTGTTTCCTCAACTGTACAACAGAGACAGGATGGGTTGTTAATCAGTGACACTGGTCAAATCAATTGAACATGGAAATTAAAAGCTGATAGGGATAGTCTGTATTTTATAGACAATAACACGTTTAGTCTTTTTCACTCTGAGAAGAAAAACAGATCAACAAATATTTCATTTTTCACTTTTTTTAAATCACTTTTTTCTCCTTTATTCAGAATGTCTCTCAGGAGTTTGTTCTCTATTGTGTGAGTTTACCTGTTTGGCCACCAGTCCTGTCCCACAGGCCACATCCAGCACAACGGCTGCTTCACGATCACCGTTGAAATGGGAGGAGATGCTGTTTGCTGCCAGACTTGGTGCACGGTAGTCCAGAACAGCCACATCCTATTCCAACAAGTTCAATGAAAGAACGGTGGCTTTTAGCACACATGAAGAGGGCAAACATGAACAGGTATCTGAACAAATGTATTAATTCACAACTTATCATATAAACAGATGTGTACTAGAGTTGCAGTGAGCGCTCTAAAACTACATTTGGCTAGATATAAAGAAAATAGAAGCTATTTTTCTTTGCATACAGAGACACAATATGTTATACATTTTGCACTGCATTGTTTTTCTTGGTATTGCTCAGATCTATGCACAATATTATCACTATTCCCTATAGTTTAACTGGTTTATACTGCCAATATTTTGCTGATCGACTTATTGTACTTCAGTTTTCTCACCTGATCATAGTTCTCTGCCCAGGAGTTGTAGAAGTTGACCTTTTCTCTTGATGTGGAGCTCTTATGAGCTGATAAGATAACCGCTTTCACATTCTCAAATGTGTTAGTGACAGCTGACATTATATACAAAGCTGTTCAAAGGAAGAAAGAACCAGAAAGAACAAAGTGAAGTAACAGTAGTAGATATCAGAATACACATTATAGATTGTAAGTTTAAAGTGTGAATGAAACTGACACTGGTAAGCCTCCTAGGTCCGTGTATGTTTTGGTCATTGGATTTTCCTTTCAGAAACGGGTATTAAAAAACAGAAAACGAGTGGTTATTTGTTTTTCGTTTTAAAATACAAAAATGAAAATTGAAATACAAGGCGTTTTTCTTTTTCATGGTCAAAAAGGGATGAGCGAAATTAAAAAAATGATTCGATTTTCATTTTCTATTTCATAAAACAAAAAATAAAATCACTAGAAAACAGAAACAGAAAAAAGGCCTGTTTTTTCATATTCTGAGACCGGATGTTGTGATTTACAGGACGGTGCTGTGTAGAAGAAACAGTAGACTAGTAGACTGCGGTCAATCCAGCCGTGAGTCCGATCTCCGTGGTCAAATCAGCCGCACTTAAATTTAGAGTGTACAAGTATTCTCAGCATTATGGTAAATGCGGAGAAACAGCGTATTTACTTCCGGTTTTCAAAATAAAGGTATTAAGAGCCGTAAGCTATAATTAAAATATGTTACATTAAAGTGTTGTGTGCCCCTGATGAATAAAAAAACACTTTATATCAAGTATCTTTACTGCACCAGTGTGGAGAAATACCAAAATAAAAGTCCATATTTGTATCTCCAAGTGGTATTTTCATATATTTGAGCTACTGTAAAAACACTGCTCAATAATTCCTGGCTATGGATGATATATTTGACTTCTACACATCTAAGACTACAAGTATACTTAATATCAAGCATTTTTACTGTACCAATGTGGAGAAATTGAAGAATAAAAGTCCCATATTTATATTTCCAGATTCCATATTTTCTTATAGTTGAGCTACTGTAAAAATTTAAACTGTATGTGGAACCACCTGCAACAGCTGTCACACTGAATAATATAAAAAAATAATATGTGAGGAAGAGACAGTAGGTACAATGGTGTTTTTGAAGTTAAAACTAATTATTTTTCCCTTTTACCTACAAATGGACACAGCAGAGCTGCAAAATAAGAAGAATGTGGACTGGCATTGCATTTTGTGTGAAAAGTAAACAAATTAGAATTGTGTAGGATTTTGTGTTTAGTGTTTAGTGTTTATATTATCAAGATGTTATTTAACATTTGTGTGAAATTTTGTCACGATTACTGCATCATTATTGAAGTATAATGAAAATGCTTCACCCATAGCCTGGAAATATTGAGCAATATGTTTTTACAGTAGCTCAAAAATATAAGAAAATATGGAATCTGGAAGTATAAATATGGGACTTTTATTCTTCAATTTCTCCACATTGGTACAGTAAAAATGCTTCATATTAAGTATACTTGTAGTCTTAGATGTGTAGAAGTCAAATATACCATCCATAGCCAGGAATTATTGAGCAAAGTGTTTTTACAGTAGCTCAAATATATGAAAATATGCCACATGGAGGTACAAATATGGACTTTTATTGTTGAATTTCCTCAAATTGGTACAGTAAAAATGCTTGATATTAAGTATGTTTGTAGTCTCATATGTGTAAAAGTCAAATATACCATCAGTAGCCAGGAAACACTGAGCAATATGTTTTTACAGTACCTCAAATATGGTCAAATATGCTATCTCTGGAGGCATAAATATGAGACTTTTATTTTGGCATTTCTCCACACTGGTGCAGTAAAGATACTTGATATAAAGTGTTTTTTTATTCATCAGGGGCGCATGAAACACTTTAATGTAACATATTTTAATTATAGCTCACTGTTCTAAATACCTTTATTTTGAAAACCGGAAGTAAATACGCTATCTCTCCGCATTTACCATAATGCTGAGACTACTTGTACACTCTAAATTTAAGTGCGGCTGATTTGACCACGGAGATCGGACTCACGGCTGGATTGACCGCAGTCTACTAGTCTACTGTTTCTTCTACACAGCACCGTCCTGTAAATGACAACATCCGGTCTCAGAATATGAAAAAACAGGCCTTTTTTCCGTTTCTGTTTTCTAGTGATTTTATTTTTTGTTATATGAAATAGAAAATGAAAATCGAATAATTTTTTTAATTTCGCTCATCCCTTTCTGACCATGAAAAAGAAAAACGCCTTGTATTTCAATTTTCATTTTTGTATTTTAAAACGAAAATCAAATAACCACTCGTTTTCTGTTTTTTAATACCCGTTTCTGAAAGGAAAATCCAATGACCAAAACATACACGGACCCTC